>NC_141081.1:48465132-48517632 GCF_041138505.1 Cibotium barometz | reverse complement strand
GTCGTGGGCAGTGGGGTAACATGCTATGGGAAGCCATCCAGAAAGCAAAACTGGAGGTAGCACCTTCAGATGAATCTCCTATCACACTGAAATCGACTTCGATCAAAAGATTATAGAATTGGAAGTGAGAATGGAATATGCAGATGCGGACTCTGAAAAGTCAGAGGAAAGAAAATCAAAAACCTTAAGGAATTCACCGTCTTTTCTAGGTGACTACAAAGCTCATTCCGACGTTCAGAAACTACCATCTCTCAAGCTAGAGGCACCTCCAATGCTAGATGTGGCAAACTCATTAGCTTTACTAGCTGCACCTATCCAGTGCACGCTACCTTTAGCTGATGTCCTTAAGGTAAGACCTGATTTATGGAAGGATGTAGGCAAGTGCTTGAAGAAGATGGGGATTCTTGTGCCTATCTTGGATAGTATTCCTACCATCAAAGAACATAACATGAGAAAGGTCTTTAAGCCAGTTTCCTTGAACAAAGTCAGTGAATACTGTGAAGGTGAAGATGGGAACACCACCGTACCAGTGGAATAGCACCTTAGCTATCCTAGATAGCGGGGCGGGCATTGCCATTACCACGAAAAAGGTTTGGGAAACATGGGGAAAGCTAGCTTTGTTGAGGAAGATGCAATTGAAATTGCAGTTGGATGATGGTTACATAGAAAGACCCATTGGTCATCTAGAAAGAGTTGTAGTCACTTCTTGTGGAGTAGAATACGAACATACTTTCGCTGTGGTAGATATTTACCTACGGCGATAAGAGGCCATCACAAGGATCAATCTAGCAAACCACTCCTATCGAGACATGGCTAGAACTCCTGTAGAAGACTTTGAGTCTGCTACTATAAGAGAAATCCTCAGTTCCATCTTGGATAAGTCCTCACAAAGAAATTTGGATGTTTGGAGCTTCAGAAGAAGGGGGCTCGAAAAGAGAATTGGAAACTAAGACGAGGAAGATATGGGCAATGAGGCCTATATTCCAGAACCTTTTCCAAAGGAGGAGCTAGAGCCAGTAGGATGATGGAGAGACATCTTAGCTACTCTAGACATGTGTGTGAACGATATAACTCCCACAATCTTCTGTGATGATGAGGGCTATGGCATAGCACCCTTCCAAATGATTCGGTGAGGTTGAAACAAAAGAAAACAACGAGGAAAGAAAGCACCCAGAAAACGAGGAAACAAACATTGGGATTGTGGTTAGACAACTGGGAATTCGAGATGAAGTCTCCATTAGAGCCATAAGTGACAAAGAAAATGAGGAAACTAGGGATGAAGTCTCCATTAGAGCCATAAGTGACAAAGAAAATGAGGAAACTAGGAATGAAGTCTATTATGATGCTTCGAACGAGCTTGAGGAGCTCAATAATGAAGCCCCTAATAGAGAAAAGCTCAAATTGGGACTTAGAGGAGGAAAAGAGATTGAAATACTTCCATCCAACTCTTCGAACTGGGAAAAAGAACGATGAGACGAAGACAAGGTCATTCTAAGGGCCAAAAATAGAGAGAGATGCCTTACATCGCGGGAAAAACAAGCTACCTGAGGCTAGTGAATGCCCATGATTGTATCAAGGACAAGATCATGGGAAGATACCTAGCACCAAAGTTTGAAACCAAGACGCAGAGGTCAAAAGACAAATCAAAAGAAAGCCCAAAAGAAACAAAACCAAAAGAGCCTACCATGACTAGGGTTGAAAGAAAGGCTAAGTACAATGAGCTGAAAAGAGAGATGAAAGAAGTGTGGACCACAAAGATGGACACTTCAATTGACACAGACGACGGGATCAGTGTACCTTCTCACTTCAAGAAGTACACAATCCAAGAGAGAAAGATAGTAGTACAACAGCTAGTCAGGACACAACAAACCCCTGGCCAGCAATCTTGTGACAGGTCGGAAGATGCAAAGAAGATCAACCTGGCTGAAGAAGGTGAAGAGCCAAAACCGGCTTATATTGCCACCATAGATCTAGATCTAGAGGAAGAGGAGATCTTGATCAAGACAATGAAAGAGTACCGAGATGTGTTTGCTTGGTCATACAAGGACTTAAAGGGTGTAGTCCTTCCCATATGTTAGTACACAATTCCGATGAAGGAGGACACTAAGCCTTGTAGGCAAAGGCCTTACACATATAATGACACATTTTCCAAAAGGATCAAGGAGGAGATGGATAAGCTTAAGGATGCAGAGTTTATCTACGAGATAGAGAATACGGATTGGGTCTCATCAATAGTAGTTGTTCCTAAAAAGAACGGAAAGGTACGAGTATGAGTAAATCTCAAGAAAGTAAACACTGCCACCATTAGAGACAACTATCCACTCTCGATCAATGACCACGTAATTGAGAGAGTTGCTAGAAAGGTAGCTTATAACTTTTTGGATGGATTCTTGGGTTATATCCAAGTTTCCATAGACCCTAAAGATCAGCACAAGACCATGTTTGCCACAGAATGGGGTATATTTGCATACACAGTCATGCCATTTGGCTTGACCAATGCACCCGCCACATTTCAAAGGTTAATGAGTCATGCGTTCAAAGAATATCTTAGAGATTTCCTTGAGGTTTATATGGAAGACTTGTGCATACACTCTGGAGAAAGAACTCAGCACATAGAGCACCTAAAGCTAGTCTTTGAGAAATGCAGAGTATACATGATTTGCTTAAATCTTGAGAAATGTGTTTTCATGGTCAGACAGGGCAAGATCTTGGGCCATATTGTCTCCAAGAATGGCATTTCCATTGATTTTGAGAAGATCAAGGTGATTATTGAATTGCCAAGGCCAAGGAATGTGAAACACATTCAATGGTTCATGGGGCATTGCGGGTACTACCATAGATTTATCTACATGTACGATGGATGAGTGCAAGGAGTCATTCAAAAAGTTGAAAGATGCTTCGACCTCAGCACCCATACTTAAGTCTCCAGATTGGAATCTGATTTTTCATGTTTATATAGATGCGTCAAATTTTTCCATTGGGGCCATACTAGCACAACCGGGAGAACATAATATGGACTTTTCGATCTCCTATGCTAGTAGGCAACTGAACAGTGCTGAATGTAACTACACCACGACTGAGCGTGAAGGCTTAAGAATGGTGTACGCTGTAAAGAAGTTCAAGTATTATTTGTTGGCAAACAAGTTTATATTCTTCATAGATCATCAAGCCTTGTTATCTTATAGAGTGAGATGGTTCATCATCTTGCTAGAGTTTGACTTTACTGTGGTTGTGAAAAGTAGTTGTGAAAAAGGGTACTATGCATAAGAGAGCATATCATCTGTCTTGTCTTATCCATGGAGAAGCACCACAAGACATAGATAACGATTTGCCAGATGCATATCTCTTTAACATTGAGATGATTCCAAGATGGAGTGAAGAGTATGTCTCTCTGATGAGACGATTGCGAAGGCAGGAAGGAAGGAAGGAGGAGCAATAGGGAGAGAGCTGAACATAGTGAATGGTGGGTGCCTTGTTCACCCTAATAGAACATTATCTTCCTTCTTCTGTTGTATGCTATATACACTTGGTGTTAGTCAATAGTGGGTGTGTTAGTTGATAGGTGGGCGGGCGGCCAGTGGCCTTTACACCAACAATCTCCCACTTAAAGTCCAGTGTGGCCCAAAGTGAGCAAGACAAAAGAAAAACTGCACACTACCTGTACATGAGTGAAGCATATGTAATGGCTTCACCTTACGCCCATCAACACTTGACAATGTGCAAAACACTCCATGGCAAGACTCTTCGTAAGAGCATCTGCAGGGTTATCATCTATATGTATCTTGACTAGATCAATGCGCTTGTCAGAGCGAAGACAAGCGCTTGTCTCTGCCACCAAGACATCTTGAATGAAGTGATACCTCACTTTAATATGCTTTGTCTTTGCATGAAAGACGGGATTCTTTGCCAAAGCAATGGCACTCTGACTATCACAATGCCATGCTGGAATCCGCCCTCTGATGTCCAAGTCTCCCACTAGACAAACAAGCCAGATAGCTTCTTTGCTAGCATCAGATGCTGCAACATACTCAGCCTCATTAGTAGACAATGACATACAATCTTGTAAGCAAGATCTCCAAGAAATAGCACCTCCAGCAAATGTGAAAATATAGCCAGATGTAGACCTTCTGTTGTCTACATTCCCTGCATAATCCGCATCTATGTAACCCACAATAGATGCATCACCATCACCAAAGCGTAAGCACTTGTCTGATGTTCCACTCAAGTAATGCAGTATCCCTTTAACTACATCCCAATGTTTTCTGC
Source organism: Cibotium barometz (assembly GCF_041138505.1). Lineage (NCBI taxonomy): Eukaryota > Viridiplantae > Streptophyta > Polypodiopsida > Cyatheales > Cibotiaceae > Cibotium > Cibotium barometz. The sequence continues at coordinate 48,513,366 of NC_141081.1, read as the reverse complement.
CAGGATCAGCCACCATAAACTGGCTTACAACTCCCACTACAAAAGCAATGTCTGGTCTAGTTGCAACCATGGCATACATGAGACAACCAACAGCTAAGGAATATGGAATCTTGGCCATGATGGCCCTTTCCTCATCAGATTTGGGAGCATCATTTTTACTAAGTTTTACATATGGAGGCAATGGAGTACTCAATGCCTTCCCCCTCTCCATATCAAAACGCTGCAAAACCTTGCGAACATAGGCTTCTTGAGACAAGTAGAGTAACCTCTGAGATCTGTCTCGCTTGATGCGCATACCCAAAATGTGTTTGGCATCGCCCAAATCTTTCATGGAAAAAGTTTCACTCAGCTTTTTCTTCAAAAGAACAATCTCATGTGTATTCTTCCCAGCAATTAGCATAGCATCAACATACAAAACCAAGATCACCAATGACCCATCTGTCATTCTCTTCGTGTACAAACACAGATCTTCTTGGCTTCGACGATAATTCTGAGACTGCATAAAAGTATCAAACTTCTAATACCATTGTCTGGGTGCTTGTTTTAAGCCATAAAGACTCTTTTTCAACATGCACACCAAATTCTCTTTGCCTTTCACTACAAACCCTTCTGGTTGCTGCATATAAATGTCATCGTGGAGATCACCATGAAATAACGCAGTCTTCACATCCATTTGGACCAAATCCATGTCCTCTTTAGCTACCAAGCCCAGCACGGTCCGTAGTGTCGTCATCTTGACCAACCACTGGCAAAAAAATCTCATCGAAATCAATGTCTTTTTCCTGTGCAAAACCTTTGGCAACTAAACGAGCCTTGTACTTAGGTTGCTCATCTCCAGATATAACTTTCAACTTATATACCCATTTGCATGGTAAAGCTTTCTTTCCATTAGGCAAAGACACTAAGTCCCAAGTTTGATTTGCAATAATTGAGTCATACTCTGATTTCATAGCATACTCCCACAATCTCTTATCAGTAGCTTGCATAGCATCACGATAACATGATGGTTCACCACAGTCTCAGTAAGCATGACATAATCAACACCTGGTACAAATCTCAAGCTGATTTGAGACTCTTGTAGACCGTCTCAATGGTTGATTGCTGGTACTAGCTTCATCATTAGCTGTACGACCATCATTAGGAGTTGCATCACCACCAACTTGTGGAGTTTGAACTATTTTTGGAGTCACCACATCTTCAAATGTGACCTTTCTATATTCAACATCCTTAAGATACTTCTTATGCATAACCTTTTCATTGAATATGATATGGCTGCTATGCACAATCTTACGTGCTTTAGGATCCCATAAACGATAACCCATTTTGCCACTTTCGCCATATCCCAAGAAAATGCATTTACGTGACTTTGATTCAAGCTTCTTTCTAAGCTCCTTAGGTACATGCATGTATGTTTCACAGCCAAAGACACGCAGACATTTGTAACTAGGCTTCCTATTGCCCGACCAAACCTCTTCTGGGATTGCTGAATCCAAAGCCTTACTAGGAGATCGATTGATCAAATGAACTGTTGTATTCACAGCTTCAGCCCAAAAATGTCTCAGATAAGCCAGCATTAGACAACATAGAGGTAACTTTTTCCTGAATCGTCCAATTCATTCTTTCTGCTACCCCATTCTGAGCTGGTGTATATGTCTCAGATAAGCCAGCATTAGACAACATAGAGGTAACTTTTTCCTGAATCATCCAATTCATTCTTTCTGCTACCCCATTCTGAGCTGGTGTATATGGAGCAGTAAGCTCATGGGTGATGAATACCTTTTGTTTCACAGAAATCCTTGAACTCTCCAGAGACGTATTCTCCACCGTTATCAGTCCGTAAACATAAGTTTCTTGCCAGCTCAATGAGAGTTACAAATTTCTTGAAAAGAGACAATGCATCATCCTTGCCACCCATAGTGTAAACCCACACCTTTCTGGTAGCATCATCTATAAAAGTGATAAAATAGACCTCCCCCTAGCGATCTAGTCGGCATAGGCCCGCACACATCACTATGAATCAAATCCAATGGCTGTAATTGCTTCTTTGGAATACTTATGAATGCTCTTAGCATGTTTGCCATAGACACAAAATTCACAAAACGGAAAGTCCGAATAAGGTAACACAGGCAAATAGCCAAAACAAGTTAAACTTTCCATTCCAGATTTTGAAATATGTCCCAACCGGCAATGCCACAAGGAAGTAGATGGCATCTCGGTAATGGCAACAACATTCTCATGCATAGGGTATAATGAACCATATTTGTCTCCCTTAGCTATGACCATAGAACCCTTCATAATTTTCCAAGACTGACTACCAAAGACTGTGTGATAACCAATGTCATCAAGCTGACCAGTGGAGATAAGACTCTTAGTCAATGCAGGCACATGATGGACATTCTGTAACATGAACGAAGAGCCATTTGGAAACTCACAGCATATGTTTCCAATACCAGCAGTGATCTCACATGTGTATGAATCGCCAAGTCTAACGCTACCATAGTGGCCTTTCTTGTAAGTTGAAAACCACTCTTTATGCGGCATGATATGATAAGATGCACCAGACTCAAGCATCCAATCCTGGGCATATGCACCATCATTGGCGTGACCAATGCATCAAACGACAGAGTAGAAGATGCATACAAGACGTGTTTCGTGTCTTCATTGGATTCAACCACATGCATATCATTAGCCACCACTGATTCAATAAAATTGGCATCAAGCTCTTCAATCTTAGCTTTGCCCCTATCATTTGTCTTCTCAGTCTTTGCATTAGAAGAGTCCTTTTTGTCACCTTGCTTCTTCGTTTGCTCTCTTTTCCACGCATAACAGTGTTTCTTGATGTGCCCCTTCTTGTGACAATGATAGCACTCAACGTCCTTTTCGGCATGAGATTTGCTACGCGATTTAGGCCTTCCTTAAGATTTTTCTCGAGTGCGAGAGTGACCACGAGACTGTACGCTGTAAGCACTTTCGGACTTAGAGTCCATAGACTTTCTCCTAATTTCCTCACTCAAAAGACTGCTAGTAACGTCATCAAAGCGCAAGACACCGCCTGGCACAGAGTTATCGATTGCAGTACAAAACGTATATCCCAGGACAAAGGTAGGGAACACAAGAGGAAAATAGCTTTGATTTCATCACCAAAGTTCAAGTTCTGTGCAACCAACTGACTGAACAAGTTGTTGAACTCATTCAAATGCATAGACACTGTAGTGCTCTCAGTCATATGCAAATTGAACAATCGCTTCATCAAGTACACTTTATTAGAAGTTGTCTCCTTCTCATAAGTGTCGCATAGTTTCTGCCATAAAGCGACTGTGATCGTGGCACTCATAACGGTAAAGTAAACTGATTCTGCCAAATGCAAGCATATTGTAGAGCTCGCCAATTCCTCAAGCTCACTCCACGCAGCATCAGTAAATTCACCCTCTGCTCGTGGACAAAGAGCCTTGATCTGCTTCTTTTGAATGAGAACGTCCTTGATTTGAGCTTTCCACAATGTAAAGTTGGTACCATCAAACTTCTTGATGTTATAAAGCTCTCGTTCAGAGGAAGATGCCATGACATAGACAAGTAGGTCATGCACAAAATCCGACAAAGTCTCCCCAGTAAAGTGAGCAAAATCCCACACAATATTGGACTCTAAAGCTGATCAAATGAACATACACTGACGCATGAAAGTATGGCAAGAATTTGAGTAAAATTTGGCAGAACTTTGGCAGTATATCGACAATATGAGACTGAAAAATAACCAAAAATACGATACTGTGTATCACTAGCTGAACACTGTCAGCAACCAGGGTATCTAACTGATACGCATAGACCAAAGAACAATGCCAGAAACCAAATATCACTGCCAACAAAAGGAACTGCAGCTGTCAGAGACAAACTCTATACATGGGTTCTATGATGTAGGGATGTCGGGGGATCGCTCCAAGACCTGTATCACCGAAAGGATCTCACCTCGAGAATCCCCCAGCTCAATAAAACCTCACTCGACCCTCACAAAAGGTTGCAAATATGCTGACCCAATAAGTACATGTCCTCATAGAATGTACATAATATGGGCTATCCACAATGCCATATAGAGATAACACTCTACGGATATGAGATGTCAAAGCCCAAAAAAACAGTGTCAGCAACAATGCCTCAACGGCAAGTATGCAACCAGGTGCAAGAACAACTGTCAAGTGACTAACAAAACTGAGCTGTCAACGGCAAGTATGCAACCAAGTGCAAGAACAACTGTCAAGTGACTAACACAACTGAGCTGTCAACGCATAGACAAATCATATGCATAAAATGACCCAAGTTTGTCTGCTGCTATCACATAGGCGTATCACACACACACACACACTCACACACACATTAGACAATTAGCCCACACACACACACACACACACACACACACACACACACACACACTCACACACACAATAGACAATTAGCACACTCACTTTAACCCAGTTATTTATTCTCATTTTCTTATCTTTGATTTTGCATTTCTCGAGGCTGGTAGATAGGAGGGAGTGAGTGCAGCTCCCCTTGAAGCTGATCAGTATGTGCTAACCACAAACTCTTCTGAAAATCATGTGCGTTTTATTTACGTTAGCTTTCTCATCAAATGTTTGCGTTTACTTTTTTGTTTTAAATGATTAAAAATGGTAGCCTTCTAATCACAAGAAGTTTTATCAATCTCGACGATAACATCATGATCTAATTCTACATAGGAGGCTAGCAAGGGGAAAGGGACTATTGGCCCCAGGCACCACATAGGTGCAATTGGGACTATCGGGGATGCCCACCTCCGGGCCAATAATCCCTTGTCCCTAGTCACACCTAGCTAGGTACACAGTGCCTCCCCTCTGGAGAAGCTTATGATGTTGAACACTATAGGGAAAACCAAGGGAAAAGGGCACCCTTTACCACAAGGAAAAATGTCAAAAACTTCTTGTGGGGAGCTAGGTGAGAAGCATAAGGGAAAGGGTTCCCTTTCAGGCATGAAAAAACTTCTTGTGAATGAAACGTTAGAACCCCTTAAATTTTTTCTATTTCCCAATGTTAGCTCTTAAATGATAAGATTTACAAGTCTTGTGGCAACTAGCAAGTGAAGAAACTTTTTTTCTCCTTGTTCCTTGATAAAAAAACAAAAATCAAGAATTTCACACACCTTCTAATTCTATACTTTGTTGTCTAGGTGACTAGAGTTATAGACTTATCAAAAATCTCACTCAATAACATGAGTGTAAATATGTTGGGCTCAACACCCCCCACTTGTGTGAGTTGGGCGGCGCAACACCCCCTACATTTATGGAAAGCATTTAGACATATTATGCATTTACAATTGTAGTCTTACAAGCTTAGACCAAGTCAAGCTAGCACGCCTCCATTAAATGCATACATGAATGCAACTCTGCATCAAGGTTTGGATTTCTTAATGCATTGTGATCTTTCTAATAGTTGCAACTTTCTTTCGGTGTGTGTGTGTGATGTGGGCTTTTGAATTGGTCTTCATTACAATATTTGTGATTGTTATTATTTTTTAAAGCCAAATCAAGATGTAACAACGCAGGTGGCGTTTCTGAGGCTAAAAGCCTACGATGGATATCCCTCTGGTAAAAAACCTACTTCTTGTAACTAAATGGGGCCATGGGTTTCCGCATTGTATAAGTTTTGAATCCACAACTCATTTGTCCTAGGATATAAGTGAAAATTTTCCATTTTGTAAGTAATCTTTTGTTAGTGAAGAAGAAGCTATGAGAAGTGAAGTCTCTTCCATTGCCTCTTGTGAGTGAGATTTGTGAGCTTTCCATTGTATTACATTGCTTTGCTAAGGGATTATAAGTGATTCTCCATTGCTTTCTCAATCAATTAGTGTCTGATTTGTGAGTTTTCCATTGTATTACATTGCTTTGCTAAGGGATTATAAGTGATTCTCCATTGCTTTCTCAATCAATTAGTGTCTGATTTTGTCGATTTGTGCTCTCTTTAATTTTGTGATTAGCAAGCTTTATCTTGAGATTTGAGGGCTTAATTGATGTTTGTTTGCATGCATACTTACTTGGATAGTGTTCTCTCATGTTCTTAGTGCCATTGCGTACCAAAAATCTCTGTTTTATAGCCCTGACGAGCTAAATTTTGTGATTTTTTTCCATGTTGGATTTGTGATTTGAGTGCTTGCATATGTTGCCTAGTGTCTTGGAGTACGCACATGAAGTTTTGTGGTGTTCGGAGTACGTTTGCTCATTGAAATAGTCAAGTATTTGCATGTAGATAGTGACACATTGTGTGTTCTTAAGCGTCTTATTCCACATCAAGAGAAGTGTGTGTGGCTTTGTCTGCTTGTGATTAGACTCCATAGTGCCTGACAAGCCCTATGTCTGCCTCCATGCCCTAATCGGATCACTTCCCCTGCGTATTGACATTTGTGTTAGTGATGCAACCTATGCTCCATCGTCCATCGCGGGGCGACCTGCTAACATTAGGCACTATCAAAAGTTTCTCCAGACTCGTTTGGAGTACTCTCATTATGTTTACGCTTAGATTAGTGAGAGGTAGAAATGGGGTTTCTAGGCTCGCGAGGTAGCCACCAGCGCGAGCGGGGACTCACTGAGGACCTCTTAGGATTAGATTGTGGTTGTGTGGTTGTGAGTTAGTCTGACATTGGATGTTGCATTGTCCGCATCATTGAACCAAAAGATAGTAGAATTTTAAACCACCCCGCATATGATTTTCATTGTGTTTTGTCTGTTTTTTGTTATTTATTTCATTGTACCTTTGTTTCCACATTAGGAGTAGGTTAGGTATGTCATACTGGACCCAAGGCTTGGAGCGAAAACCATATTTTTGGCCACTTGATCATAAGTCGTAAAAAATGCTCATTTATCACCACATGCTTGATTATCTTCCTGCATAATCTTCGATTCTAGCTCTTTACGCAACACGTGTAAATATATGTCATGCATAGACAACTTAATTGAAAAATTCTATAATATTCATCAATACAAAACAAAGAAACTAACCTTTGATTTTGAACAAGAGGTATGAGCTCTTCTAAAAAGTTATTTAGCTCTGTTTCCCCCACTTTCTCATTAACATCGTTGTTAAAGAGTCCATAAGAAGTTGACGAGCCACAAGCATCTGTACTTTTCTTGGCCCGCTACCTTTATTGTAGTTCAAAAATGTGCCAACAAGCCTCCTTAGTCTCTCAATAGCTGCCCTGGAAGTTCCTGGCTCAACTGGATGATTATGCTCTCCTTGGTGATCATTAATCGAGACATATTCTTGTCTTCTGAAATAGTGTAATATATTGAACATAGGCATGTATACATTGACATGTTATTTGAGTCCTTTCTTCTTTAGCAGGTAGTCCTTTTGATCCTCTGTTCTCCAAGAAACCATTGAAGAACCTATCGTTGAAATGCTGATTAGTCTTATAATAGATACATGAGTATCTTTGACATTCGAGAGATCCAAGACAATAACTAAGCTTAACATTGCATGGCACTGATATATTAGATTTTCTTGGTCATGACCACATATTGAAAGGAGCGAGGGAACGGAAGAGACCTATGAGGAGGCGGTTCCCCATCGTTAGAGTATTCTAAAAGTATCATTTTCATTCATGCATAGAAAGATGCATATTGATTAATTTTCAATAGAATTAAATTCTATGAAAGATACTTATTGATAAATTATTATTTTTATGAAAGTGTTACTTTCTTCATTATGGATTTTTATGCATAAAATAATGCATAAAACTATAATTTTTTTATTACAAAAGAGTTACTTTCATCATATTGATTTTTATGCATAAAAGTATGCATAAAGAATATTTTTTTATTATAAGTGTTACTTTTATCATTATTGAATTCTATGCATAAAAGTATGCATAAAAGAATATTTTTTTATTATAAAAGTGTTACTTTTATCATTATTGAATTCTATGCATAAAAGTATGCATAAAAGAATATTTTTTTTATTATTAAAGTGTTACTTTTATCATTTATTGAATTCTATACATAAAAGTATGCATAAAAGAATATTTTTTATTATTATAAAAGTGTTACTTTTATCATTATTGATTTCTATGCATAAAAGTATATTTTTTATGCATAAAAGAATATTTTTTATTATAAAAGTGTTACTTTTATCCATAAATGATTTTTATGCATAAACATATGCATAAAAGATATTTTTTTATATTAAAAGTGTGATTTTCATCATAAATAATTTTTATGCATAAACATATGCATAAAAGATATTTTTTTATATTAAAAGTGTGATTTTGATCATAAATGATTTTTATGCATAAAATATATTTTTTTATATTAAAAGTGTGATTTTCATCATAAATGATTTTTATGCATAAACATATGCATGAAAGATATTTTTATATTAAAAGTGTGCTCTTCATCATAAATGATTTTTATGCATAAACATATGCATAAAAGATATTTTTTTATATTAAAATTATGATTTTCATCATAAATTATTTTTATGCATAAACATATGCATAAAAGAAATTCTTTTATATTAAAAGAGTGGTTTTCTTCATAAATGATTTATATGCATAAACATATGCATAAAAAAATTCTTTCATGATAAAAGAGTGATTTTCAACATAAATGATTTTTATGATGATAAAAGTGTGACTTTCATCAGAATTGGATTTTATGCATAATTAGATGCATATAGAATCTTTATAAATAAGGGTTCTCCTTAATCCTCTGTTTAATTTTTGTAAAAATTAAAAAAATGAATAAGTAAATAATCTGTGAGAAGAAACGCTACCGTTTCATATTCACTAATATGGTAATGAGAAAATTCAATTAAACTATCGAAGTCGGAGATCGAGATAAATGATTATTTTATTTCTCCTAAGAAATTCATGTTTTAGAAATCTGTAAGCAAATATTCGTTGAACGAAATTTAGAAAAAGAGAAATTGAAATAGTACCTTTCGAGAAAGATAGTTTAGGAAGAACCTTTCCAGACCCAAACTCTGATTCAGATTATTGACCAAGACCTAATTCCTTCGTCAATTTCAATCAATGGCGATGTGCCCAGTTCAGAAAAAATGTACTCAAATCTCCCACCGAATCTGAAACTAAGCTAAGACTTTTGATTTTGATCTGAGGATCAAGTTAACAGAATTCGAAGAATTCTGTTTGGAATTCAGACCTGGATCTAGAAGTATTGAGATACGGATTTAAGATTATTCATGGTTTTCAAACAAAATCAAAACTGAAAACTTGCATAGAAACCCTGTTTTCTTAAAGGATTGTCTTATGCCAGAATGCTGAAGGGAGCATTTGGCATATATGTTTATCTAAGGAAAGTTCGGTTGCAACAGCTGGCGGGGAGTGTTCGAGGGACAGCTCACGCGGCAAAAACCTGCCCAGGTCTTGACCAGCCTGGGTATGATGAAAAATGGTGTGCTTCCAGTACGATGGGCGAGGGTCGACGAAGCGATCCCTGAGTGAAGTACCAGGACACCTAAGGAGGATCTTGGAGGGTTCTGACCAGGTGATGCACGGACTCGCGGTGCTTAGGACACCCATACGTATGTCGAGGAAGATATATATATGTATGTTGGCGAGATGATTATTGTAATCTGTTATACTGGATCTCATTGCTGACCAGTTGGTCCCAACGGAGAGTCCAGATTGGTACTGTTTTTGTGAAACAATGGATTGAATGGAAATTTTGAATTATGAAATCTGTGATCATATCTGTTTTGTCAATGGATTATTTTTATATTAAAGTTTTTAAAGAGGAGTGTGCGTATCTGTTTTCTAAAGCTAAAGCTAAGAAAGGCATTTCAATTATGGGTGGGTGAGTACTTGCTTGGATCTATCGATTCCAGTGGCAGGGTGGTGGAGTTTTAATAATCAAACTGAAAAATCTTAGGATTATGCTAGGATTCGAGTAGCTAGTTAATTCCCTGATAAATTTCTCAATTGAGTGGATCAACGGTGGCTATGCCTGATCTTGATTAGGAAAAAAGCATTGAATTTACTCGAATGATCAAATTATATGAGTGATAGTTTCCTTCTATCTGGTTTATTCGGTGAAGGATAGTTTAGAATTGATCTCGTTAGAAAAATTCGTTAAAAAATTTCAAAAAGGTGGAATCGTCCCCGCTTTTCGAGCATGGGAAATTTTTCCGGTTTCGATTTTCGGAGTGACCACCAACCTAGTCTCATGCCCGGACATTCGTGGTGGGCGAGGCCCTGAGTGAAACCTGCCCCGCGCATGAGGGGGTCCGGTGCACGGAGGGGGCAGAGGGATCTCACAATCAAGGAAGAGGATATACCTAAAACTGCTTTTCGTATACGTTATGGGCATTATGAGTTTATTGTATTGGCTTTTGGATTGACAAATGCGCCTGCTACATTCATGTGCTTAATGAATAATATTTTTCATCCCTTTCTCAATGATTTCATTTTGGTCTTTTTGGATGATATTTTTGTGTACTCAAAGAATGAAGTGGAACATGAACAACATCTTAAGAAAACTCTTGAAATTCTGTGTGAGCATCATTTGTATGCAAAATGAGTAAGTGTTTCTTTGCAAGAGATCAAATTGTGTATTTAGGAAGGGTTATATCTAAAGAGGGAATTCATATAGACCGTGAGAAGGTAAAAGCAATTGTAGATTGGCCAGTACCTAAGGCTGTGAGAGATGTGAGGAGCTTTATGGGATTAGCACAGTATGCGAGAGTGCATATTATGAATTTTTCTAAAATTGTGAGTCCTCTAACTGAGCTAACTAAGAAAAAGAAAGGTTTTGTGTGGTCTGAGGCCTGTCAAGAGGGGAGCAATTGGGTTGTGTTTTATGTCAAGAGGGAAGAGTGGTTGCATATGAATCTCGAAAGTTAAGGAAGCATGAATTAAATTATCTTGTTCATGATTTGGAATTAGGTGCTGTGGTTCATGCTTTGAAACATTGGAGACATTTGTTGCTTGGTGCTAAATTTGAACTAAGAACTGATCATCAAAGTTTGAAATATATTTTCACTCAACCCTTACTCAATAATAGGCAGAAAAGATGGCTTCAATTATTGTGTGAATATGATTTTAGCATTACGTATCTTGCAGGTAAAGAGAACAAAGTTGCTGATGCTTTAAGTCATAGATCCATGTGTAATCTTTTGTCTATTGTACGAAGTGAATTGATTAATCAAGTCTGACTTGAAGTAGCAAATAATTCTTTCTACTCTAACATAAGTACCTATTTAAATGCACATGTGGGAGAAATAAATGAGGGAAAATTTCACTTATATAAAGGAAATTTGTATTATCATGATCGTTTGTGTATACATGCTAATTCTTCTTTAAAACAGCAACAAATATTGTGGGAATGCATAACACTCCTTTTGCAGGTCACCCAGGGTTTAACAGAACCTATGCCAAAGTAAAGAGTTCTTTCTTTTGGCCAAATATGAGATCTGATGTTTTGCTTTATGTGCATGAATGCTTGCAGTGTCAACAGGTTAAGGTTGAACAAAAGTGTTTGCCAGGTGAATTGCAACCTCTAGATGTGCCATGTAAAAAGTGGGAATCCATATCTATGACTTTTATCACTAAGGTACCTACAACTAGAGGGGGTTATGAGATAATTTTTGTTGTCGTTTGATAGGTTAACTAAGATGTCTCATTTCTTTCCTATGAAGAAAACTGATACTGCCTTGCATGTTGCAAAGTTATTTGTAAAAGAGATATTTGGATTGCATGGTATACCTAAAAGCATCGTGTCCGATCGGGATTCTAAATTTACGTCTAACTTTTGGCAAGCTATAGGCACATAGTTAAGAATGAGCAGTGCATTTCATCCACAGACTGATGGGGAAACTGAACGGGTAAACAGGGTTTTGGAAGATATGCTTAGGATGTACGTGAGTGAGAGTCAGAATAATTGGGTGGATTATTTATCATTAGTTGAGTTTGCATATAACAGTTCATGGCACTCATCGATTCAAATGGCACCTTTTGAAGCGATGTATGGTTATAACTGTTCAACTCCTCTAACCTTTTCTGACCCTGAAAACAAACTGGAAATCTCTAAGTAAATGCTTGACAGAATGGATCAAGAACTCACCAAGATTAGACAACACATTAAGGAAGCACAAAAGAAGCAGAAAGTGTATTATGATAAGCATAGAAGACCATTGACCTTTGATTTAGGTGATATGGTTTTCTTAAAAGTAATTCCTAAACGTACTAATCTAATTCTTGGGAAGGATAGGCGTTTGTCTCCAAGATTTGCAGGTCCTTTTAAAGTTTTGAAAAAAGTTGGTTCACTTGCATATAAACTTGAATTGCCTGTACATGTGAAAGTTCATCCTATTTTCCATGTGAGTTTGTTGAAAAAGTACGTGCCTAACCATCATAATGTTTTGCAGGAGAGCTATAATCTTCGAGATGATGGTTCCTTGCATATAGAACCTGAGATCGTGTTAGATTGTAGAGTTAAGCAACTTAGAAGTAGAAGTATTGTAGATGTTTTGGTTAAGTGGGATATGTATCTCATCAAAGATGCGTCTTGGGTTGATTTAGATGTTTTACAAGCGGAGTACCCTTCTTTCCAACTCTGAGGACAGAGTTAATTTTGAAGAAGGGGAAAAGGAAATAGGTCTTTTACATATAATTTAGTAGTAATATTTTTTTGAAGTGATTTTTGGGACTTTTTAGGCATGTAGATGAATTTTGGGTTCAGCAAGCTTAGTTTTATTCAGTGTCAAAATCCTCCCAGGGATAAATCTTGTGTGTCATTTTTTAGTGTCTTAAAGTTAGAATTTCGGAAAGTGTTGTATGAATGAAATGTAGACCTAAGGTCCTAGAAAAACTTTGTCTCTCTGAGCGTCTTAAGATTCTTTGGTTTTAGTGTCCGTTTAGGATCTTTGATTTTGGAAATATTGAGAAATGCATGTAAATTTACACTCTTTTTCTAGTATTTGCTGACTTGCAGGTCATTTTCTGATGAATCTGTAAGGAATTTGACTTTGGAGCATCTCACAAACGGTCGTAAAGCTCAATGAGATGAACAAATCGTTATCTCACAAGCCGGGATACATTGACGGTCAAATTCTGAACAGTTTTGGAGATACAGGCCGTGCAAAATCGCCTTAATTTGTGGACTTTAATTAAAAAAAGAGTCTAATTCTTTTCGTTCACGATATTCTTGGTTGTCTTTTGGCTATTTTTGTAGGACGCGTACTTTCAGGGTGTCTTTTTCACCAACCCGATTTTTTTAGCTGGAGTTTGATTCAATCGAACTACACTTTACGTAAAGCGTGCATGTCATGCACCTAACGGATTGACACGCCCCAATTCAATAAATTGGGGAGGTCTGATTGTGATAGGGATTGCGAATGTGAGTGCGAATGCGAATGCAAGTGTGAGTGAGTGAGACAATACATGTATCTAGAAAGCTTGGGGGTGGTGGGGAGGTTTTGATCGAGCTCATATCTATTGTAATTCTTGAAGAATAAAGATTCTCTGGTTGGCTCTTCTATATCCGTGCACTCTATTATTCTTCTTTTTCTCTCTCTCTCAAAGTCTCTCTTTGTTGATTCGCGTGACAACAATAGACAAAAGCTATTCTCCCATTTATTCACTTGACCAAATATAAGATACACATGGAATCAACAACCCTGAACAATGAGACATCAGCCTGTTAAATGAGATGCATACACCAGGGGCTTCAAGATGCCAAGCCACCCCACTCCTGTAGTGGCTTTCCCTCCAATGGCATTCCGTTAACTAAAGGTAGCAGGACCCTCTCTTGGTGGCTGGCTTCTCTTTAGGGGAGTGTTCCCCCGGGTTGCCCTTGAGAAACTTAAAGCTTTCTTAAATGTCTTACAAGACATGGAAAACCTTGATTTCTCTAAACTTCATATGTATGAGATATGTATGCTCTGAACCTTCAAAATTTTTGTAATAACCTTATCCTTCTCATTGAGGGAAAGTCCCTTCCTACCCGTCCTTCTGGCTCTTCTCTGTTAGCTTTGGTTAATGGGTTGGTCAATGCTAGTTTTCTCTCTCCTAAGATAGGGAAAAACTCTCTCTTTTCTCATCTTTTGTTATGGAGATTAAAACTAAAATAGCTCCTAAAAGTCAAGAGAAGGAAATGTTGTCTTCTCGACAATTACTTGCATGCAGGGTTGGCAGAAAAACTTTTGTAGCACTGCTGCCTTATTGGTGTCATCTAGGGTACCTATAACCTGTTGGAAATGGTGAACCGTGGAGAAAGCCAACTCTCACTTTTTCCTATCAGAGCATCCTTGTTGCACCTTGTCAAAAAGCTCTAGTTTTGTTGTAGCACTACCAACTGCTTCTTGAGAAGAAGCACTTCCTGAGAGTTAGCTTGCCATGGTGTAAATGAATCGTGCTCCATCCTCTTGCACAAAAAAAAATAGTAAACACCATTATTATAGTGCTCCATCCTCTTGCACAACAAAAAAAGTAAAATGCCATCAGTACAGTACAGTATAACCAACAATGTTTACCTATCTCTCTCTCTGTTTATGCGCTCTTATTTACACGAATGGAGAGAGAGAGAGAGAGAGAGAGAGAGAGAGAGAGAGAGAGAGAGAAGAGAGGGAGACTCAAGGGCTTACCTTATGATAACGTGATTAATATGGTGCATTAGCAGGTGTGATTGTGCTTACAATTTGCGCACCTGCTCTTGCAAAAAAAGGGGGAGGGAAATGTAGGATGGTAGGAGAATAACTCGTTTGAACGTGGCTCGGCTGGCATAACTCCACCATTAATAAAGGAAGTTTTTAAAAAAAGCTTAAACTTAGGTTAATGTAACTTCAAATTAATAAAGCTCCTCATAAAAGAGTTTAAAAAAGTGCCATTTAAAAGTCATAGGTCCTTCTATATTTAGATGGTGGGTGTTTATAAAAAATCCTTTCACAAGGGTCAATAGTACCCATATAGTACTAATGATTTAAACATCAAATTTTGTACTTTTTGATACACCCTACCATGCTTCCACCCGTGCTTGATAGGTAGTTGCAAATAGTGTGGTCCATCCCCAATGCCTCTATGACCTTATGAGCAATCAAATTTTAATGGAGCACTTGTCGAATGGAGGACTTATGAGTATGTTGCCCTTCCACTGAAGAATGAATGAGGTGATAAGACGAGAATCAAATTGGTGTACAAAGAAACAAGACCATCTGCACTACTCCAACAATTTCAACATCATCTAAAGATCTTTATTGCACACAACTTTAGAGCTTAGTGGCACCACAAGTAGTACAAAGAATGCATGGCAAACATCCTCCTAGATGATGTAGTGGTCTTGGTCGTAGATTTTGAAGAGAACTACACCTTCAAGGTCCAAAATGAAATTCAGTCCATGCATTAGGATAGCGAGCAATATACAATATTTGTCCACATTTGGTATTGGCATGAGGAGGTGAAATAGAAAAGCGGTCAATGTTCTACATATCTCATGAGACAAATAACATGATACTCTATTTGTGCAACATTGCTTCCTCCCTAAATCATAGATAGATTGAAGAGATGGGATTAAAGGTCAAGCATCATTGGGTTTGGTCCGACAATGCCACTTCCCAATTCAAAACCGCACGACCTTCTACTTTGTGGCCAAATTTGTCAAATTCTTGGAAGCCTTAATATAATAAGTGCACATTGCATTCAAGGTATTGTGATAAGCACATGCATGCATACAAACTTTAATAGTGCTCCATATAAGTTGTATCCATAGTTTTAGTTATGTATCCATAGTACTCATACAATACTTTCTCATACAATACTTATACAGTACTCTTATAGTAGTCATAAAATTCTCCTACAATTTTGAAATAGTACTGTAATTCTACTCCTATAGTACTTATACAGTACTCATAAAATTCTCCTAGAATTTTGAAATAGTACTATAATTCTACTCCATATAAAGTGTATCCATAGTACTCATACACTACTCATAAGGTTACTCATACAGTTTTGACTAAATATAAGAAGTACTCATAAGGTTACTCATACAGTTCTGACTAAATATAAAAAGTACATGTTGCATTCTTGGAATCTACATCCATAGCTCCATAAAACTCAAAATTTACTCCTACAATGACTTATACACTACTCACACATTACTCCTATAGAACTCATACAACTCTCCTACAGTACTTATACAATTCTCCTATAGTGCTCATACAGTACTGTAACGGTGCTCGGTAAGTTTACAACATTGCTCTTTTAGTACTTTAGAACACTACTCTTTTATGCTATCCCATAATGGTCTGTATTTGTTGCTACAAAAATAGATATTCATATTTAATGATGTAGGTGCTTTTCATTCACTAAGATTCGCATGATCTAGAACTTCTTTGCATCCGAACATGGTAAAGGTGAACACGATGGTTAGACACAGTGATTAAAAGAGACCTCACTACAAACCATCTCAAAATAAATGGAGCAAAGTTGCAGAACGCCAACAATATTCTTGTTTGGTTGAGTGAAACTATGACATATGCAAAGTAGGGATCTAGGATGTTTGTGGAGGTGAAGGAGTAAGATGTGAATTGAAGAGATCTGTGGGATTGCAACACAGTGAAGGGAACACAAAAGCATATATGAAGTGTATGGTTTCAGCACAAGGGATCCTAATCAACTTCTTAAGAGAAACCTTTCATGCTTTTATGAGTACAGTGTGGATGAGTGGTGGGAATCCTGTGTGAACCTCATAGTCTTCCCTGGAAGCTCATGAAGCTAGAGCCAATTGTTGTGGGCAGGCCGAGACAAGGCCCAATTATTCTAGAAGAAGAACAATACAAAAACGACACGGTATGCCTGGCTGACCTAATTGATGTGGAGATAACTTTGCAATGAGAGCTGAAAGAGAAACTCCAAAGATGTTGATTACTATGTGGTCTTATGTGATAAAGCTAAGCATACTATTGAGAAGGACATGACTGATGGATGGGGGAATATATTTGCTAAAGGAGATGAAGTCATTCATGACATATACTACCAGGTCATTCCGAGTGCAAGAACCAATTATGTTTTGCTTTGGGATGCACCAAAGGGATATGTTCAATCAAAATCAATCATTGCCATTAAGTTCCCCATGTCTTTGGTGACACGCAAGGGGGAAGGATGTATAACATTGTATTATGTGCCACCAAATATGCATGCAAAGATATTTGATAACTTAAATTTGTAAAATCTTTCTTGAGTTGCTACTTATGGTATGCCCTTCTATCACTGACATGTTTAGTAGGTACTTCTCTCTACTAATGTGTTGTAGTTGGTCCTCATTTGCATTAATGTTACTTTAAATGTTTCAACCAGAGGTTTCATTGTGGTTTTGATGTAGATGCAGAGTTGTAACTATGTTATGCTTTATGTGGTGTTCAGTCTAGTTTAACTCTTTTATTTTTCATAACCTTGATTATGTTTAGAGTATGGTGTGAAGCCTTCTTGAATGGCCAAAGTCTTTATGACAATGCTCACTTCACACGTTACTCACATAACACTCACACAGTACTCATGCAATATCCAAGTACTCGCAACCCACATTATTCCATTACCTTCACAGACCCTACCTTGCTTGTAGACCCTACCTTGCTTGTAGACCCTACCACATAGCACACAATACTTACACAAACTCACACAATATTTGCACAATAATCACACAGTACTCACACAGACTCACACATTACTCACACAGTGCTCACACATTACTTTAATAGTACTCACACATTACTCATAATAGTACTCACATTACTCACATTACTCACACAATACTCACACGGTACTCACATTACTCACACATTACTCATATAGTACTCACACAATACTCACACGGTACTCACATACTACTCACATTACTCACACATTACTCACACATTACTCATATAGTACTCACATATACTACTCACTTTACTCACACATTACTCACACATTACTCACATAGTACTCACATTACTCACACAATACTCACACGGTACTCACATAGTACTAACATTACTCACACACCAATACTCACATAGTACTCACATTACTCACACAGTAATCACATAGTACTCACACAATACTCACATAGTACTCACATAGTACTCCTTCATCTATTCATAAAGTATTTATACAGTACCTTAATAGTACTTTAGAGCATTGCTTTATTATTTTTCAATATTATTGTTACTCGGACCACTATCCCCAAATGCCCTAAAGACCATAGTACTCACATCACTCACATAGTATTCTCATAGTACTCACATCACTCACATAGTATTCTCATAGTACTCCTTTATTTGTTCATACAGTATCCATACAGTACCGCAATGGTGCTTTAGAGCACTGCTATGTGTTATTCTCTAATGTTATGCCAAAATGTTACTCATGCAGCTACTATATAATACACATATAACACTCACTCGGTATAAAACATAAGCATTGGTCCATAGAATTTTAAAAAAAAAACTCTACTGACATTACAATAGTTGGATACTCAAAATGCAACAATTGTATATTGATTACATTGATATAATTACCATGCAACAATTGTATATTGATTACATTGATATAATTACCATGCAACTCCTTGGCAATCATATGTCCTTGCTACCTCCCCAAAAGATGGTGACTTACGTTAAACCTTGTAATAACAAAGTAATAATTATTATTGATTCTCAAAAGGCTGCCAATAATAGCTAGACAAAAATTATTTCATGCTACTACTCCCATGGATAACACTACACAAACTTAGGAACCAAGGCATTGAACTCTGCAAGCCTTTTCAAATATGGTAGTAATTTCTACAGCTAGGTAGTGTCCCTTGGTACACCTTCCCATGGCAAGGGAGATATACAAGTGTGAGGTGGATTTAAAGTTGCCTTTTCTAGGAAGTTGTCTATAAGCAGTGTTTGAAAACAATCAAAGCAAAAAAATTTGATGTTGTTGAAGGCCTTCAAAAAAACTGGTTTAGACTCCGATGCCTGTGATGGCCTCTGCACACATACCTCATGCGAATAAAGAAACGCAAATTAAGGGACTTTGAAACCTTTAAGCTCACATTCTCTGACTATCAACCAAACCAGCGGAATGAGTTTTCTCTCCATTACTGAAGACCATATGCAACATGAAAACAAGCCAAACAACTCCCTTGGGAAAGCGCACAATCTTGGTCTTAATGCAACTCTATATTTACCCATATTGTGTGCATCCAATCTAAGTAGTGACAAGTTACTGATATTGAAGTGCCACCGCTTAATTAAATGACCATTCAAATCTAAAATTACCAGTTTCTTCACTACTAGCATGATAGCTTTTTGCAACACCTAAGAAAAGGGGCATAAGTCTTAGTGTGCAAAGAGAATTTTTGAAGTCAGGAGACAACACACACTACTCTACTTAACGACAAAAACACAATTGGATAGATGAAATGCAATAAGTGTACACAAAGAGTAAAGTTTCATTCACATAATTAGTACATCAAAATGCCAACTGCATAGTTAGTTGGCAAATGGTTATAGACAACAAACCAACTTTGCTTTTTTGTGGGGCTTTTTGGATTGGGTTTTTTTCCCTCTCCTCTTTGATGCTGCAAAAAAATCTTGGAGTGGGACATCATTGTTCTCTTCCCCCAAAATTGCACATAACAATTATTAGGTTAAAACACATCTCCAAAATGATAGTGCACATTTGAAAGAGAAACTAGTATCAAGGACCCCATAGACCTGTCAGGGCCTAGTTAATTTTTTGCATAACAATTCTTAAACTCTGTTAACTACATATTCCCAAGAATGGTCATTGCTTCACACAACAGATACCATCAACTGCCAGCTCCCCCATATTGTCTTCATGGTCCATGTCCTCTATCATAGCATCATCCACAACAAGGCCCCTAGAATTCACATTAGTGCCATCGTTTTCCTTCAGAGCATCAAGGCAAACTCTTCAACATTCACATCAGGGCCTTTTTCCATTTTCACACCACCCATAGCAAGCTCCACACATTTGTCTAGAGGATCCACTTCAAGCTTCAAAATATTGTGAACAACACCTGCAATGTCCTCACGGAGAACTTCATCAATAGTAGGCTCACCAATAGCAAATTTAAATAGTGTAGGCTCACTAATATGCAGTGCCACTAAAGGGTCACATACAACAACAGCTAGTGAAGGCTCTAACATTGTCTTTGGAATTGGCTTCAGACACCGTAACAAAAACTTTACCTTGAAAAAAGGTGCCCAAAAATCAGCGAAAATCGTGAGCTACCCCCGGCGGTTTGACGTTTCGTCTTGATGAGCTGAATCATGGGGATGATGGCTGTTTGTGGCTAGAAAGGATTGCCCTAATATTGAGTGTGTAAGGAGCTAGAGCTCCTCCACCAGCTGGGGGTACAGAGGCTAGTTGAAAAAAGAGGGAAATTTATAATTTTCTACTAATCCTAATTAGCAAAATAATTAGCAAGATAATGAGGTCACAAAATGATGGATTCTAGGCATGGCTCTGATACCATGTTGAAATTAGAGCAATGTGATGAGCTATGGTGGATCAAATACTAGAATCAACATCATTAACAAAGTGATTAGATGATAATTAAGACGTAATTATTGAGTAAAGCAAAGTGATTAGATGATAATTAAGACGATAATTATTGAGTAATTAGCAAAGTGATTAGATGAAAATTAAGACGTAATTATCAAAGTGATTAGATGATAATTAAGACATAATTATTGAGTAATTAGCAAAGTGATTAGATGATAATTAAGACGTAATTATTGAGCTATGGTGGATCAAATACTAGAATCAACATCATTAACAAAGTGATTAGATAATAATTAAGATATAATTATTGAGTAATTAGCAAATAGCTTAATGTAGGCATGGATAATTAAAAACTAGCAAATTCTCATTAGGACAATGCCTCAATTTATAGAGTTTACATCCAAGCATCAAATCCCACTGATTTCTCCTTGATTCACTCCACCTCTTTTCCTTGATTCTCTCCACCTCTTCACTTTTCCCAGAATATCTCCCAGAATATCTCCACACTTCCTAAATCTTCTCATGCTACCCTTTATTCTCTCCCAATAGATTCTTCTCATGCTACCCTTTATTCTCTCCCAGTAGATTCTTCTCACCTTTTCACAGGTTCTTTCACATTTACTCATCCTCTTTTACAACCTCTAACCAAGGGCTTGTTCCCGCACACACCCTATTCACTTGTATATTTCAACAGTAAAACATAAAAACATGTCTGAATTAGAAATCTTTGCCATACTTTCCTATGCTCTTCATCATCTTCAGAGATGTCCTTGGCTAAATGAACCACCTCAGCAGATGACCCTTTAATAGCTACCAATCGACGTTTAGACTTTGGAGTACTGAGGTCTTCTGAGTGCAAGCAAAGAAATCACACAACATCAGAGACCAATGAATTTGCTAGATGTGACATCAAAATAAAGCAAACGCTCAAGTATAGGTGACTCATTCCTAGACTCTACAAATCCTCTAATTCTCCACACAATCGTCAAGACCTTCGTGTTGGGGTAGCTTCAAGCTTTGTAGAGTTGCCTTTGTCTTTTATCACTTCTTGCTTCTTGACCTTTTCTAGTAGGGCATCCTCATCATAGTTATCATCTTGTAGTGTCCGTATTTTCTTAGCAAACTGATACTCATCATAGTCATCATCCTGGAGTGTCCGTATTTTCTTAACAAGGTTGATTTACATCAGCCTTGTTAAGAACAGACACATCTTCCCCACCATCCTCTACCTTCACAGTAGCAAATTGATAGCTATCTCTCCTTTTGGTCAATGCCTTGCTTGTAGACACTACCACACAACTCACATTAGTCCATAACCTTCACAGACCCTACCACACAACACACTTACACAATATTCACATAATACAACGCTCACACAGTATCTAAGTCTAAGTCTATCTTAGTCCATAATCTTCATGGACCCTACCTTGCTTTTGCAAACCCTACCACATAGCACACAATACTTACACAGTACTCACACAATTATCACTCACATAGTATACACACAATACTCACACAGTATCCAAGTACTCATAGCCTACATTAGTCCATTACCTTCATAGACCCTACCTTGCTTCTTGCAAACCCTACCACATAGCACACTCTACTCACACATTAATCACATAGCGCTCTAGCGTGCACACAATGCTCACATAGTACTCACACAATATTTACACAGTACTCATATAGTACTCTCATAGTACTCACTCACACAATACTTGTACAGTATCCAAGTACTCACAGCCCACATTAGTGTTAGAATTATTGCATCTCATATGGGATATTTTGTCTATTTTTTGACATTTTATTTTATTGTCCTACAAAGTTTGTGGGTAGAGCACTTCCCATTTGTGAGTATATAAGTGACCCCTACCCACCATTGTGACTAATTCATTGCTAAATCAAGTCAATATTTCTCTCTCTCTCTCTCTCTCTCTCTCTCTCTCTCTCTCTCTCTCTCTCTCTCTCTCTCTCTCTCTCTCTCTCTCTCTCTCTCTCACGTCTATTCTACTTTCGCATTGTCAATTTTGACATGGTATGAGAGCAAAGGCTCTATTGATTCTTGGATGATTGCAACAAAGAAGGCAAAGAGGAGATTTGTTAGATCTAGGTCAATTTGAGCTGCAAACAAGGCATCTCCATAGGGTCCATAGAATGCCCATTTTCAGGCACATTTGGGGCTGTTTCTAATGCAAGAGAGGGCTAAAAATTGGCATTTTCTACACCTGCGTTTTTTGAGACATCACAAAGGGAAAGGTTGGAACTTCAAGAGGACAATGTACGGTGGTCAATTAGCAACAGGAGAAAGGTCTAAATCAGCATTTTTAAGTAGCATTTCTGAAATGGCACCTCCATGCACAATAAAGACGACAAACATGATGGGAAAAAATTTTCCCATTAGAAATTGACGATGGAGATTTGGTTCTAGCAAAAGGGTTTATGGGACATCGTGAATGAAATTGAGACTAGACCCAAGCGCCCTGTCCATTGCAACAAAGGGACTCGACTCTAGGAAGATAAATATCTTCAATTGTTGGCCGATTGGGATATTAACAATTACAAGGCTTTGTTTGCAATTGTGCATGTGATAACAAAGGAAGTCTCTCCAGCCATTCAAATGTTAGAAACTGCCCATGTCGTATGGTTCAAGTTGGCGGATATCTTTGATCGAGATTCAACTATGCATGTGATCACCTTGCTTGGACAATTATTCAACCTCAAATTCCAAGCTCGTAGTCATCTTTGATGCAGGCAAAAGTTATCCATGATAAACTTTTGGCTATGAATGGTGCATTGTCTAGTACTAAGATAGCTGCCTTGGTCCTTATAAAGTTACCAGTAGATTATGATGTGATCTTTAAGGTGTTATGGCTTCAAGTTACAAAGAATAAGTTGGACTTTGATGAACATAGCTCCTTTCTCATAGAAGAAGAATTTGTCTTGCTCTCACAAGGCAAAATGCGTATCTCAGGCTCAACTAGAGATTTAGCAATTGCTTTGCATGTAACAAAGAAGGGTGAGAGTTGTTGCTTTAACTATGGTAAGTGGGGACATTTGGCTCGTGATTGTACTTCACAAGACATTAAAAAATCCTCCTCAAAGAACAAAGCAAAGACACTTCCAAGAAAGGCAAGCAGGAGGAGGACAGTTGCAATGATAGTGACGCTACCAAGGAATCAAAGGACCCTCACCAAACTAGCGTGGCTTAAGCCACCACAGCTTGGATGTCAGCCTACTAGTCATAAGGGAAGTTTCCCCTTACACGCTTCAGCCAGAGAGGGGAACGTGAGTGGGAGAGGTGGCTAATCAAAGCTCCTAGCAGATGATTTTATTGCATCTCATATGGGATATTTTGTCTATTTTTTGACATTTTATTTTATTGTCCTACAAACTTTGTGGGTAGGGCAATTCCCATTTGAGAGTATATAAGTGACCCCTACCCACCATTGTAACTAACTCATTCAATTGCTAAATCAAGTTAATACTATTTGCGTATGTCTATCTCTCTTTTGTGTCTCTCATGTCTATTTTGCTTCCGCATTGTCAATTTTGACAATTAACATACACCCTGCCTTGCTTGTAGACCCTACCACATAGAATACAATACTTACACAGTACTCACACACAATACTCATATAGTACTCAAACAGTATTCACACAATACTCACTCACATAGTACACACACAATACTCACACAGTATACAAGTACTCACAACCTACATTAGTCCATTACCTTCTTAGACCCTGGCTTGCTTGTAGACCCTACCACACAACAATGAGTATGTATACAATACTCACACATTACTCACATAGCACTCACACTACTCACACATTACTCACATAATACTCACACAGTAACCAAGTACTCACAACCCACATTAGTCCATTACCTTCACAGACCCTGTGTTGCTATACGAACATTGCCCACACAGCACATAAAACTTACATAGACTCACACAATACTCACATAAATCTCACATAGTATCCAATTACTTCCTATGATTAACAGAGATGGCAGCATAGTACCAAATAGAGCATAGGTGAGGATATGCTAGTACTTATTCAAAACTCATTGAAATCCATCCAAAGTACACATAGTTCTTAAGATCTTCTAGTATTGGTTGTATTTGAAAAGTGGTACAAATAGTACTGAGTCTACACAAAGTTAAAGACATACCAAAGTATGGAGTAGTCATTGTTGGAATCCATCCCTAGTACACATAGTTCTTAGGACATACCAAAACTCATTATAGTTGATAGATGTAGCACATGGTACTAACTATGGCAAGAGCCATAATAGACAAAGCCGAGTTTTGATGGACAGACCACTACCTAAGATGTATAATTGAGATTGAAAGATAGTGCACACATTTTGGACTATGGAGAGAGTTTAGGATATACCATTCTAGACTATACACATTTAAGTTCAACAAAAGTATACATAAAACTTATGACACACCAAAATTCACTGTAATCCACTGATATACTTTCACTACTTACTACTCTCACAATCATGTAACATATCTTCATGCACCAATGCAAAAAGTAGTGAAAGCTAGAGGGAGTATTTTTCTTCAAGGGAGGACGGCTGCATGGCTTACCAAAGCCCATGGCTGCCAATGTATCTGACACTTCACTCTCTCTGCCTGGGCAACCATGGTAAGCTTTTCTTTCACCAAAGCACACACATGGTGTGCCGGCACGATGTGGTCACAATATCTGGCCACTTGGATCAATACCCAATCCACAAAAGGTGCACCTATGATAGGCGCAAGCAACACACTGTTGTTAGAGGAATGAAGAAGGATAACAAAAAATTCCAAACGTAATTTTAGCATAAGGATCTTGCTATACCTCTCCACACTAAAAGTGATTAAATCCACTATATTAGGATGCTTGAGAGGAGTTGGGTTGATGCACTTCATGCCGGATGCAGATATGCATTGCTCTATATGCTGAAGATTGGCCATGCATGAATTAAGCTTTAACAACTTGTCTTCCTTTTATCTATGTACAACAAGTTTTCCTTTAAGCATTGCAGACACACGAGAAAATTGACCCCCAATTTCCAACATATCATCGTTCAAGCTTTCTCGCAAGGCATCATCCCATGAAAGAATGATGGCCACCTCCATGGCATTAATTTTGTCTGAGAAATGATGAGCATTCAAAATTTTATGCTACTTCTCTTCCAATTGTGCAATCTTTGAATGAATGTGTGATTGCCTACCCTCTAGTGTGCCAAGAAGCTTCTTGGCCTCTTTCTCCTATTTAAAAGCAAAAGCTAGTTGATCCTTGGCTCTGGTTAAGTCCTCCTCCAATGCAATTTTCCATGATGCAACTGTGGACAAGTCTTCCAAACTGTAAGTAACGAGCTCATTTCCCTTCTAAAAGGCCTTGGCTCCTTGCATGATGCAAGGCTTCACATCCTCCATAATAGTGCTTGCTTCCTCATTCCTTATCATATGGGCTCGACTGCCCCTGCGCTTAGAAAAGGACTACCAATAGACTAGGACCCCGTGCTTTTGTGCCCTACAAATGCACGTGCCAAGGCAACCCTGACTTCCTCGTTCATGATTGTATTTGTGTGACAAATGCTATAGTAGATCGGCCCAATAAAGAATCTACTTTGTAGCCCATCCTACTGTGCTTCGTAACCTAGCCCCAAGTGTTGACCATCCACTTGTTGAGCTTGAGATTTGACTCATGCTTCTCCTTTAGCCAGTATGCAAAGTTCCTTGGAGCTTTCCCAAGTTAAAGTCCTTCCCCTATTTGGGCACCATTAAACCTGCAAAAACTTGTAGGGTTTTAAAGGGAAATTATGGGGAGAAGAATCTATTCACCTAAACACACACACACACACACAC
The DNA here is from genome assembly GCF_041138505.1 of Cibotium barometz. Lineage (NCBI taxonomy): Eukaryota > Viridiplantae > Streptophyta > Polypodiopsida > Cyatheales > Cibotiaceae > Cibotium > Cibotium barometz. Next base: position 48,486,969 of record NC_141081.1, on the reverse strand, counting down.
ACACACACACATACACACACAGTACACACACACACACAGAGGCCCAACAAAGGGGCTTTTAAGCTAAGATCGTGCAAAGGGCATGAGTCACCATACCTGATCAAGGTAGCAGGGCAGGCTCTATGCGCAATTGGAAGGCTTGGGGGAGAGGATAGGTGAGAGGCTAGACAAGACACACAGAGAGGCTAGACAAGGCTTGGGGGAGAGGATAGGTGAGAGGCTAGACAAGGCTTGGGGGAGGGGCATTTAAGCTAAGATCGTGCAAAGGGCATGAGTCACCATACCTGATCAAGATAGCAGGGTAGGCTCTATGCGCAATTGGAAGGCTTGGGGGAGAGGATAGGTGAGAGGCTAGATAAGACACACAATGGTAGTGGTAGTGAAAGTGTGTGAGCAGTACCTTTGCTCACTAGATGATGGTTGGTGCATGTAAAATTTGCCCGTTTGCTAAAAAAGGCCACTTGGCACTAATTGCCTTTCCCACCATTCTTTTGACTGGGACATGCCTACTTTGAATTTAATAAAAATGAAAAGGTATAATACTCATGTTGCCATGAGTATGCCCACCCTATTGTGCTTAGACCCACAGAACTCTCTTCATCTCTTTTACATAATTGTGGGACACATTACGTATAATTTTCCCTTGTAATGATTTTTTGCCTTAGGAAAAAATATGTAACCCACCACTAAGGCCTTTGCCTCTAGCAAGCCCAAAACAAACTAAAGCCCTACAATAAACTTAAGCAAATTTTCACTTACAATCACGTTGGGGTTGCCATAGCATAGCGGCCTTATCCAACAACTTACGAAAGTAAGTGTGTCTAGGGAAAGCTTAACCCGGCTAGCTCACGGAGGTTACCTTACCTTGTCAAAGTGAGGGAATCTCTAGCTCAAGCACTAGGCAAGACCTTTGGCCTCTTCTACTCACTTACACACTCTATTAAAACTTTAAGTGATTTTATATCGCTTCAATCATTCAATTGTATGGAAAGCACCTTATTCCACAAAGGCATTCCCTAAAAGCAAAATCATGCTTAGGCATTCATGGGGCACTTGCACCTCATAGGGATGAACTTGTTGGTGCCTCTGCCGATGAAGAGTAGATTTATGTAGATTTAATTGTGGATTTTGGTGCTATGATAATATGCCGATGGGGGATCTAGAAATCCTCATCTTCATGCTCCACAATTCTAGAATGGACAGGTGGTGGATCTAGAAATCCTCCTTTTCATGGTCCACAATTCTAGATTGGACAAGTGGTGGATCTAGAAATCCTCTTCTTCATGCTCCACAATTCTAGGTGGTGGTTATTGTTTGTGAAATCTTGTCAAATGTTCAAGCAAATTGGTGTAGGTCCTTGCAAAGATACAGATACCACTTCCTTGTTAATGGTGTTTATGAACACGATTATCAATCGTCTTTCAAATATGTTTATGCAAAGAAACTAATACCAATTCCTTGCGAACAGTGACTACTATCAACACCACCTTCCTTCATGATCCATTGATCTCCTTGCAAATAGTACTCATCTATACCTGCCTTAAATTTTCCCACAACAAGTGGAAAATTCCTAGATTACACAAAACCACTTAATTTCAAAATTCCCATAATGCGGGATTTTGCCCATAATACCTAATATATTGGCATTTAGGAGGGGCTCTAAAAGACCCTTGTCCACCTAGAATTGGAAGGGAAGGATGCCCATGGATTCCTGCCCGTGGGGGCAGACTAGGGATTCTAGAAACCTAGTAGGTTTGGAATATAAGACTGCAAGTGCAAGTAACTTTGGATTGCACACAACAAGTGTTTTGCCACAGGTGAATTGGAAATGGATATATACATATTTCTTTACTTGAATTCCATTAAGGAGTTGCTTTAATGAACACTGTTTCTAAGGTCTATAATAAATAAAGCTGTTTTTATGTGTTAAACACTATGGTAGTAATTAAAATCGGTTCAAAGGAAAGTGGAAGGTCAAGTGCCCAGACGGTGCTGGGCAGACCCAACAACTCGGGTAACTTTCCAACAAATTATACGTTAAAAATGTAGACAGAGGTAATTTACACCCATCTTAGGGGAAAGTGCCAACTTTGTGCCTCTAAAAGTTATAGGGAGACGAAGACATTGGTACCATGAACCAGGGGTGGCCATCTTAGGGGAAAGTGACAATGTTGTGCCTCTGAAAGTTATGGGGACGAAGGCATTGGTGCCATGAACCAGGGGTGGATCTTTCCTTGTGATATCCTGTTCGGTGCGGTTAGTCCAAAGGAATAGTTGGATATTAGGTGACTACATTTTCTCCGCGAGATAGGACCAGGTCTTGCTCACTTACGTTTTCTTGTATCCATCAGGGGTCTAGAAAATAACTAAGTGAGACGGACAGGACTTGGTTATCTATCAAGGACTATAGCACGACGGATACATTATAGGCTCATCTTGCCAAAAAGACATGGCTTTGAATGCTATAATCACTTGGATACACTACATGGATTGTTCCCTAATGATGATAGCTTAGAGACATGCCTCATTTTCCATAACAATGTGTGCCTATTTCTAAATGAGATAAAGACTTTGTCACACACACACACACACCCCTTAGAGACATGCCTCATTTGATGTATATATGGTAAATTTTAGACTATTTCAAGTAATACAAAAGGATCATCTTGCCAAAAGACATGGGTTTAATGTATGGTGAATGTTATAAGCACTTGGGTAGAGTACATGGTGTGCTTATTTCTAAATGAGATAAAGACTCCTTCAAGCCCCCCCCCCACACACACACACACAACAAGCTCGGGGGGTGCACCTCAAAATATGTAAGTCTACCACGTGCGATCATTAGGTGGGGTTTTTTTAATCCAAAATATTGGGTAAATTTACAGAAATACAATTACAAGTGGGGTATTTTAATTGTACTTTGGAAAAAAAACCGTAAGTTTATAAAGAAAAAGGGGTAGTTTTATTAGCTCAAAATTCACAGATAAGGGGATTTTTAAATACCGCTTGAACGCACGTCGTAGGAGGGGCTTCCATATAGTGGACCCCCCGAGACAACAAGCTATAATCATTTTCCCAAAAAACATAACACACATCATGCCTACCTCGGCCATTCTAGACCCCAATTTAGGGGTGACAAATCCACCACTTGGCCATTCTAGAGGCCCAATCTACAAGATGCAAGACACCACTTGGCCATTCTAGATCCCAACTAACGGCTTCCAGATCCACCACTTGGCCATTCTAGACCCCAATTGAGGGATTCCAAATCCACCACTTGGTCATTCTAGACTCCCATTGAGGGGTTTGAGGTCCACCACTTGGCCATTCTAGACTGCAATTTGAGGGTTCTAGATCCACTACTTGGTAAATCTAGACCCCAATCTACAGGGCTTCCAGATCCACCACTTAGCCAATCTAGAATCTAAATGAGGGATCCCTTGGCCATTCTAGAACTCAATTTGGGGGGTTCAAGATCCAACACTTGGTAAATCTAGATCCCATTTGGTGGCTTCCAATAGAGGGATTCTAGATCCGCCACTTGGCCAATCTAGACCCTAATTGAGGGCTTTCAGATCCACCATTTGGCCATTTTAGACCCCAAGTTAGGGCTTCTAGATCCACCACTTGGCCATTCTAGACCCCAGTTTGAGAGGTTCAAGATCCACACACTTGGCCAATCTAGGTCCCAATTGAGGGCTTACAATTGAGAACTCTAGATCCACCACTTGGCAATTCTAGACCCAATCTACAAGGCTTCCAATTGAGGGCTTCCAGATGAGTCTAAATGAGGGCTTCGAAATGAGTACAAATGAGGACTTCCAGATCCATCATTTGGCCATTGTAGACCCAAATTTGAGGGGTTCATGATTTACCACTTTGTCAATATAGAACTTATTTGAAGGTTTCCAATTGAGGGAATCTAGATCCACCACTTGGTCAGTCTAGATTCCAATTGAGGGGTTCTAGATCCACCAGTTGGCCATTCTAGACCCTAATCGAGGGATGGCAATTGAGGGCTTAATTACAGATCCACTATTGGCCATTCTAGACTCCAATTTGAGGGGTTCAAGATCCACCACATGGTGAATCTGGACCCCAATTGAGGGTTCGAGATCCAACGCTTAGCCATTCTAGTCCCAATTATGTAGGACTCCAGATCCACCACGTGGCCATTCTAAACCCCATTTGAGGGGTTCCAGATCCACCACTTGGCCAATCTAGACTGTAATTAAGGGCTTCCAGATCCACCACTTGGCTAATATAGACCACAATTGAGGGGCTTGATATCCACCACATCGCCACTCTAAACCCCAATTTAGGGATTCCAATTGAGGACTGCCAGATCCACCACTTGGCCACTCCACTCCAATGTGAGAGGTTAGAGATCCACCACTTGGCCAATATGGACACCAATTGACCACTTAGTTGGCAATTCTAGACCCCAATCTGTAGGACTCCATATCCATCACTTGGCCATTCTATCTCCCATTTGAGGGGTTCCAGATCCACCATTTGGTCAATCGAGACCCCAATTGAGGGCTTTCAATTGAGGACTTTTAGACCCACCACTTGGCCAATCTAGACCTTAATTAAGGGCTTCTAGATCCACCACTTCGCTATTCTATCTCCCATTTGAGGGGTTCAAGATCCACCATTTGGTCAACCGAGATGCCAATTGAGGGCTTTCAATTGAGGACTTTTAGACCCACCACTTGGCCAATCTAGACCTTAATTGAGGGCTTCTAGATCCACCACTTGGCCAATCTAGACTAGAATTGACACTTTCCCATTCTAGATCCCAATTTAGGGGTTCCAAATCCACCACTTGGCCATTCTAGAGCCCAATCGGCAGGATGCAAGATCCACCACTTGGCCATTCTAGACCCCAATTTGAGGGGTTGTAGATCCACCACTTGGCCATTCTAGACCATGATTTGAGGGGTTCTAGATCCACCACCTAGACCCCAATTTGAGGGTTCCAAATCCACCACTTGGCCATTCTAGACCCTAATTTGAGGGTTCCAAATCCACCACTTGGGCATTCTAAAACCCAATTGAGGAATTCCAATTGAGGGCCACCACTTGGCCAATCTAGACTAGAATGGACACTTGCCCATTCTAGATCCCAATTTAGGGGTGTAGATCCACCACTTGGCCATTCTAGAACCCGATTTGAGGGGTTCTAGATCCACCACCTAGACCCCAATTTGAGGGGTTCCAAATCCACCACTTGGGCATTCTAGACCCCCATTGAGGGGTTTTAGTTCCACTAGTGGGTCATTCTAGACCGCAATTTGAGGATTCTACTTGGTCAATCTAGACCCTAATCTCCAAGGAGTCCAATTGATGGCTTCCAAATCCACCACTTGGCTAATCTAGACTCTAAATGAGGGCTTCCAGATCCACCACTTGGCCATTTTAGACCCCAATATGAGAGGTTCAAGATCCAACACTTGGTTAATCTAGACCCCATTTAAAGGCTTCCAATGCAAGGATTATAGATCCACCACCACTTGGCCAATCTAGACCCTAATTGAGGGTGTGAGGGCCATGTCGACTCCATACAGAGGTCAAGACGTCCCTCCGCATGGGTCCAGGACCTCGCAGGATCATCATCCTCGCGACGACGGCACTAGCCCACTGGGGCAGATGTAGCTAGGGAGCACTAACCCTAAACATTGATCCTTTTAATAATACATCATGACGATACTACTAACTAGTTAACCCTGCCTTTCCCTCCCTTCCATCCCTCAGGCTAGAGTAGGGGGGAAAAAAGGGTAACAAGACACCGTACGACCCCTGTCCTGACCACACCACCCAACCGAACACTTCGAGGGATGCACTATTGAGCTTTAGTACTTACAAAGTAAACAGTGCAATCAAGGAAGACATTTAATCTAGCATTCATATTGATTGTATCCTTGATAGTATGCACCCCCAGGTAGTTCCTTTCCTAATTCCACATTTTTAATTCCTTTTCCCATATAGATAGTACTTTACATTAGTTATCATGCAATCACATTCTTCTCTGGATCGCGAACTCCATTCCCATGGACCTTAGCTCTCATCCGTCTCCTCCGCCACGTGAAAAGGCGGCACCTGCACTCTTTCCTTTACTCTTTAATTTGGAAAGTCTTTCTTACTCTAAGATTCCTTATTTCCTTATGGGGTAAAGTGGTTCCACCTCGTGTTGGCAGATATAGCTCAGGCAAAATTCCTAGCCTTTCATCCTACAATTTATTTTTCCCAAACAATTTGAAAGACAAGATTCCTTATTCAACCCTTCAACCGCCCTACTCAGCTCACCCACTGAGTCCAACGGTCTAGCTCTTGCTACCGTTCCTCTACTTCTTCAACTCCATTTCTTCTCCTTACAGTTCACCCCAGACGTGAACCCCACAATTGCGAGAAGAAACCTCGAATCCTCCATCCGGCTGGGTCAACTCATCTCCCACTACTCAGGATACCCCTAGACATTCCTGGACGTGGTGAGACACACGGCCATGAAAAAGCACCGGCAGGGTTCAATCTTCCACTAATCAGGATGATACACCCAAATGCTCCCTCGACGTGGTAAGATCCACGGTACTCAATGAAGCAGCGGTTGGGATTTTAACTCATACCTCCATACGGTTAATCACGGCTCTTGCCAGATAAGAGCTACCCGGCTGATATAGATCCAGGGGGATCTCCCCGTGCCGCAAGACTGGACTAAATCACCCCTCCATATGGTTAATCACATCACGGCTCTTGCCGGATAAGAGCTACTTGATATGGATCTGTGGGGATCTCCCCGACTGGACTTCCAACTCACACAAAGCCCATTGATTTTTGTCCTTATCAGACTAGGACAACGATTGCGGTGCCGCAGATCCATTGATTCGACTGGTCTTTTCAGATATTGAACTCTACACTGTTGTGCTACCTGAGCTATGTCCTACTTTACCCCTTACTCATTTATTTAGGATCCTCTAGCACAGATCGATATTGACTATTCCTTAATAATTTAATTCCTTGAAAAGCAGGATCTTAACACAGGTAAAAATAATGAAGTTACCATGCACAACCCATTTTTCTTTAAGCAGCATTTTTGCTACTCTTGGGCATTTTTCCCAAGTTAGTCTTCCTCTCAAGAATCAACCCAAAAACATACCAATACTCAAGCAAGTTTTTCCTTCAAGTACAATACGATCCACAAGCAAGTTTACCTCTTAATAATAACATAAGGGCCTACCCACAAAGCTTCCTTATTCACAATAAGATATCCCGACTTCCCTCTTGTTTTTACCACATAAAACTTCCTTTCCACAAGAATGGCACTCAAACAAGCTTCCATCTCAAGAACAATCACAAGAGAACAAGCTTTCTTTCAAGAACAACACAAGCTTTCTTCGAGAGCAACACAATAAATCAAGCCTTCTTTCAAGAACAACACAAGAGATCAAGCCTTTTTTCAAGAACAACACAAGATTTCTTTAATAACAACACAAGCTTTCTTTCAAGAACAACACAAGAGATCAAGCCTTCTTTCAACAAGAACAACACAAGAGATCAAGCTCTCTTTCATAAACAACACAAGAGTGTGAGAGAAAGAGATACCCTTTAAAGGGAGAGATGCGTGGAGGATGATGGCAAGGCAAGCCCCCAAGGGCTCCAACAATGGCAGGTAAGATCACCAATTAATGTACTTCCTCAACCTACCATCACGCGCACACACAGAGGAGGGGAAGAGCTCGCAGGTTCGCGCAAGAGAGAGAGAGAGGTTTCATTTGCAACAATCAGTCCCTCCCAAAAGGGATGACCTTTTTGATTAATGCTAGAGAGAGAGAGAGAGAGAGAGAGAGAGAGAGAGAGAGAGAGAGAGAGAGAGAGAGAATATCCTACTCACATATAAAGAGAGAGGTCCTCAAGTGTGAAACCCCAAAAAAATCCCCTTTCAAGAGCCCAAGCAATAGTCCATTTATAGCTTAGCAAGATGAAGCTTTAAGAGAAAGGTGCACGTAGATTTTTCTCAAGTTCCTAAGCATATCAATTGTCTTCAAGAGAGTCCTTTTTTTCCTTACACAAGATATGAAGCAAGATGTCCTTATAATGAGAGATTTCCAAAATTTTTATTAAGCACATGCTCCAAGTACCCTTTAGTTAGACTAACTAATTTTTGACATCAATTATCCACCTAGTCCTACAAGGACCATTCTCACTTACGGAAGATAAAACTCTTTTTTATACGAGTCGGGAGGATTTTCTGAGACGGAAACAATTTTATTACCCAAAAGAAAACAATTCACTTTCCGTACACACTTAGCATAACAAGCCTATAGTTGTTACATAGCTTGAGCTTAGGGAACATAGTCGAGGATGAGGGGTTCATACGGGAGACAAAAGATGATTGTAGGGGAGCCCCCTTACAAACTCCCCAACAAAAAGAAAGAGTTTCCCTCAACTCGCAAAATTTGGGAATTGAGCTTGGAGTTGATCCCAGTCTTCCCATGAAGCATCTTCTGCCGGATACCCTTTCGTACCAGCACTTTCCTAAGTATCCGACTCCTCAATTGCTTATCCTAGATTTCCAAAACACTCCTTGGTTCCAAGAGCATCTCATTGTGAGACAGAAGAGTAACCTGATCATCTGTAAGTACATGAAGCAGACTCGACACATACTTCTTCAAAAGACTGACGTGAAACACATTGTGCACTCTCAAGTGAGGAGGTAGCTTTAGCTCGTAGGCTTGGAGCCCTACTTTCTTGGTTATTTCATAAGGCCCACAGTACCTGAAAGCTAACTCGTGATACTTTCCCAGGCTAATTGAACTTCTCTTTGGTTTGACCCTTAGAAGAGTTGTTGATCCATTTCTTGTAACATTTCTTGTGTAGCTGGTACTTGAATCAATGGATTTGACATCTTAAGCAGGGTTAGACAATCCTTCCCATAAAGCACCTTGAATGGGGACATCCCTAAACTCTTATGATGAGATGAGTTGTAGGCGAATTCCACTAACGGCAGATATTTGATCCATAGTCTTGGTTGTTGGTTACAGTATGCTCTCAGCATGTCTTCCACCACTTGGTTGACTCTTTCTGTCTGTCCGTCTGATTCAGGATGATAGGCTGTACTCATGTTGAGTTCAGTCCCCACTATTTCAAATAAAGCAATCCAGAACTTAGATGTGAACTTTGCATCTCGATCCCTTATGATTCTTCGGGGGAATCCGTGTAACCTGATGATTTATTTTGACAAATATCTGAGCTATGTCTGACACTGTATAGGTCTTCTTTACTGGTATCAGATGGGATACTTTGGTCAATTTGTCGACCACCACAAAGATTGAATCATAGCCACTAACGACACTGGGTAGACCGGCTATGAAATCCATACTAATGCACTCCCATTTCATTTTGGGAATATCTAAGGGATGGAGTAAACCTGGTAGCTTTACCCTTTCTTGCCGTCACCTTTTGACAAACCAAACACTGCTTAGTGAATTCTAGAGCTTCTTTCTTCATCTTGGGCCAATAAAAGCTTTTCTTTAAGTTGGCGTATATTTTGTGATATCCGGGGTGCGCTGCTAAGGGTCCTTCGTGAGCTTCTCAAAGAATCTTCCCCCATAATGGAACGGGTACGCATCTTCGCTTAAGGTAGAATAACTGACCCTCTTCTAGTGTGTATCCGGCTAATTGTTTCTTAACCCTTCCTTCTTGGAGTTCCTTGATTAGGGGTCTGAAGAACTCATCTTGTTTCAGTTCTAGTTGGAATTATTGGGGTAAAGAGGATACAGGGTTTCTTCTGCATGTTGTACGCTCTGCATATTTCATCTTGTCTCTCTCTTGATTAATCTTTATATCACCTAGCTTTTGTCAAAAGCTCTTGAGCAATTACAAAGCTTTATATTACCACCATGAATCACTCCCGCTCATATATCAAGGTATTTTATCAATCTAAATGAAAAGAAATGCTTTTTCTTCCTTTAATTCCCTGTTTTTTTTTGTTTAGCTTCCTTCTATATCAAGGTATAAAGCGAGTCTTTCTTCAACATCTTAATGAAAAGCTTTCTTTCTCTTTCTTTCTTTCGTTTTTTTAGTCGATAATCCTTCATTTCCCAATTGCGTGTTCAATCCCCACGCAGTTACCACTACTAAAGGTGTCACCGCTTTTTCTTTCTTAAATTCCCTTTTCTTTTTAAGTTTGGCATTAGGAGGGACATAAGGTTACACGGTGACAAGATCATCCGGGTGTCTAGCCGCGGCCACTAGGACAATGGCCCCTTGTCAATTTATTTGAGTCATTGATTGATTGCTAAATTATGTGGAAGTGACGGCTTAGTTTACTAAATGATGTGGAGGTGAAAGCTCCCCTAAGCATAGTAACATACATACTAGAAGTTTTAGACATCTTCCTAATATAATTCCAACTTTTTGGATTAGGACAACATCAAGGTTTAGCATACCTAGCCGCCACACCTACCTAGCTATGCGCAGCCTCGTCTACATAACCTCATGATGTTGAGCACTCTAGGGAAACATGGAGCCTCTTTCCCATGAGAAATTGCCCAAAACTTCTTGTGCTAGGTCTTGTTGCACAACAAGTTTTAGACAATTTCCCACCGTAATTCACACTTTGTGGATTATGACAACATCATGAGCTTCTCCACCCCAAACCTAGTCAAGAGGCTCATGATGTTGAACACTATAATGGAAATAGAACTCTTTCCCACAACGAAATATGTCCAAAACTTCTTGTGCTAGCTTGCAGGGGCGCTTGAGTTTTGGGCATTTCCCTTGTGGGTGGCAATCGCACCCAGTTCGTATGGGGTGCCTCTCCTACAAAATCTTATGATGTTGTCGCAATCCTTGCATTGCCTCATTCATCAAGGCACATATCTATATGAGACTAATTCTTTAAATACATGAGGCCTATCTTTTGGAATGAAAAAAATAAATAAAGATTAGCCTTTTTTGGGAAAAGAGAGAGATTATTTAACATTTCACTTTCACTCTTAATGATAGCAAACCAAGCAGCAAATTTTCCTAGAAGTTGAAAGATGAAGAACAATTTTAGGCCTTCTATACGTTGTGAATAACACCATGGATCGTAGGTAGACTAATACACACACATTCTAAATAACATTGTGGGATTGTAAATGTCCTTGCCCATACCTATGGTACTTGGATATTCAATCTCATGGGAAGGTGCACAAATCTTGCCAATAGCCACAAATTTAGGGATGAGGTTTCATTGCATTACTTTCTTCAAAATGATGTGGAATTTAAATCAGTTTTCTTGATGCAATTGTCTTTTGCATTTGAAATGCTTAAGCTATTGATAGCTATTGTTGGTTGAGGCTAAGATATGTAAAAGTATCAGTTGTTGTTGAGATTGAAAACTTTGGTTTGAAGGCAAAATCAAGTAAAATTAAAGTTACAAAATCAAGTATAAATTAAAATCATAGTTCTCTTTTAAGGCTGATAACAATCTTGATTGTGTGTGATTGTGTGTGATTGTGTAGGTGGTACTAATGGTAATGATTTGTTGGCGGAACATGATAAGCTTGAGTAGAGGTGCTTCAAATTGCAAGGATGAGGACGAGGCATTGAGCCTAGCCTTGCCTTGTGTGACATCTGGGAGTGTGGAAGCCAAGCCTTCAAAAGCATGTTGTGATGGGATCAAGGAGTTGGTTCAAGGCATGACATTGGGATGCATGTGTGAGGTCTTGACTTTAAATCACCGTCTTGTTGAGGCACAGAATCCTGCCTCTCAAGATTAGCATCCATGGCAAGCTTTAAATCACCGTCTTGTTGAGGCACAGAATCCTGCCTCTCAAGATTAGCATCCAAAGAATCCATGGCAAGCTTCAACGATGCTCCTCGCTCGTCCGCTTTGACTGCTTAAATCTTCCAGATGCACAACCATGGTGCTCAATTCACCTGAATCTGATGCACAACAACTTTCCTCGGTACAACACGTGGAAAAACCACATGGGCACAGCAAGGAGGGAGCTCTCTCACCTTCTTCATTGGAGACGCCTGTTCCTTCTCCTTCCAAAGGCGAACCCTTTCTGAAGGATTCTGAAGGCATAACTTTCTCTGTTTTCACGAGAAAGGTACTCGCATGCGCCTCACCCATTTTCAACATTCCCCCTTTTTCCCAAGACCATTGCTGTTGAGTCAAACATATGGGGTAAATAAAACAACAAAAAGGCTTTCACCCTTCTACTCTCTTGATTGCAAAAAGCTCTTCACATTTCTGTATTTCTGTAATACCTGCTTTAAGCTCATTTCGCCTCCTGTTTGCAGTGATTTCCGGCTCCTGCTGGATACCATGCGGTACAGATTCAGATTCCAGCCTGATTAACCTTGCTTTCTCAATCCTTGGGGCCATACAGCTAGCAGTGTCGTTGTATCTTTCTATAAATTTGTGCTGTAAGTCAGGCATAACCAACAAAACCATTAATTTCACACACAAGCTCATGACCACTTACATGTGCATATTAATCTGCTTTTACTTCTTGATTCTATTCTGGAACGAAACCAGACACGAGTGATATAAACTATACCCAAAACAATCAACCCAAGCTTTTCACTCACTTTAAGCATGTCTGTTGTTGCAGAAGGACGCAGCCTGGTTTCTTTTGTTAAACATTTTGTGACAAACTCATGGAAAATCAATGACCTGAAATTTAGCCGATTCATTAAAAAGGCACAATATTAGGTAGTAATTTGCCTAAATTCAAATTGTAGTTTTTCTATTGGTGATAAGGAAATGGAGTTCATTAGGTTCAAGATGCACCGAAAGTAAAACATCTATCTATTTTGAAACTAATGCTCACATGCATCTTCTAAATATTTATTTTGATAATAAGTCAATCATCACGGATACAACAGACATTTAATCTTGTACAATGATGCGTTGCTTTATATATGCCATCAGGAAGTCAGAAGAATCTTATCTATAAATCATAGTTTTTTTCATACTTGTATGTTTCACCATGTAGATGTATTCAACATATGGTGTATGAATGCGTATGAAAAAAAATAACATACTTGCCCTCAATCAATATAAATGTGCTTAACTTCTCATGTGTTTAGAATAATTTTATGTACACCCTCTAAAAAATTACTCAAAAAATAAGGCACAACTCATTTTTCCTTATGGGGAAAAGGCCACTTTCCCTTGGTTTTTCCTTGTAGTATTCAACATCATGAGCTTCTGTAGATGAGGCACCGCATACCTAGCTAGGTGCGTTTGAGGGCAGGGGACTGCCGGTCCCCCCACCCCTAGCTAGGTACGTGGTGCCTCCCCTGCAAAAGCTCGTGATGTCGTAATAATCAGTAAAGCAGGAATTACATTGGGAATTTTGTCTAAAACTTCTTATGAGAAGCGCGTATGTTTCAGATGATGAGAAAATACCATACTTCAAACATACTTTCATACCCATATGGGAAAACTTCTTATGAGAAGCGCGTATGTTTCAGATGATGAGAAAATACCATACTTCAAACATACTTTCATACCCATATGGGTATGTCGTATGTCCTGACGTACAAAAGAATTATGCTAGAAATAACCTTCATAAAAAATAAGGAAACATAAATACACATTCCCTCAGAGTAATTAGGATGAGAGTAATTAATGAAAAACATTTGGCCAAGAACTCCTGGCAATACACTTGCAATACTCTAGATGGGCACTCTTAAGTACATTTTGATTGCAGCATAAAGACTAATACATTATATGAGCTGGACATCAAACTAATAAGCTTGGATTAGGACAGCTGTTATTCAGCATAGAGACTAATACATTATATGAGCTGGACATCAAACTAATAAGCTTGGATTAGGACAGATGTTATTCAGCATAGAGACTGCAAATTTTGTACCCATCAAAAACTGTTGTAATACATTATTAACCAAACACAACAAGCACTCAAGAGTCAACAATAATCCCCTTGCACCCCTACCTTTGACAGTGAGGTTTCAAGAAGCAAACATAGAGATTTCATTACACAACTCTCCACATGGAGCTTGACACTATGACAGATTTAATACGTAGCCTTCTTGTATAAAGGTTGGGGTGTGCAAGGCCTGATAACCAGTGGAAAATGGGATCTTGCCAAAACTTTCTCTTGTACTTTAAAAATTGGTATGCCAGTTTAAACTTTGTCTTGTACTTCAAAAGTTGGTATGCCAGCTTAACATTTCTTAGACCATGCAAGAAAGACCTTAATGTTTTCATCTACACCAAGAAGACTGATGCATACCATTTCTCCTTATTTGCCAGCATGGGTGCAGGCTCCCTCAAGATCATGAAAAGTACCTGTACACAAAGTTTACAGCCAACAATTAGGTAACAAACTAGGGGATTAGGTTGTGGCTAGGCTGCAGACTATCTGCATGCACTTAAGTGCATAAACCTAGATGTGCATGATTGAAGATATGACCGACCTTGCAAGTATAAACAAGAACAGCTGCATATAGAAAATGGAAGTATTGAGGCCTCTAATTTGTCAACACAAACTTAGGCCACATAGGTAGCCAATGGCTACAAAGATGAGATGAAAAAAATGATGCGACAAAGACTCACGATATTGAACTGATAGGAAAACAATATGAATTTGAGAACCAAGTCGAATGTTGAAGGTAAGGGGCTGAGATGTAGTGAACAAAACTGTCTACAAGATGCCTACTGGGCCTTAAGGCCAGGATAAGATTTCATCTCATGAAAAGCTCATCTCACACATAACCAACCTCTCATTAGTTGACCAAGCTTAATATTTATTCTCTCTCCACCCTTATGCTTTGAATTTGTCTCTCTAATCTTAGGTGTTGAATTCATCTCAACAAGACCTAACTCTCAAGTATCATCATCATGCTCATTAGACAAAGGTTAGTGTAAATGTTTGCATCAAATCAATTCTTTTAATCTTTCTGTGCATCCTCCATTTCCTCTTTGCACACTTCAACCTCTTTATCAGATATTTCAACAATATCCTCCACTGGAAATCATAAATTGATAAGTATCTTCCACCCTTACTATTGCCTAGCTTTTCTAATTTGGGTTGCTTTGTCTGTTGCTCTTGATAGTTCAAATTTGTGTGTATAAATAAAAGCATTTCTATCAAAACTCCCCACCTCCTCCTATACTGTCTTCCCTTCAACATGAAGACCCAACATAAGATGCTTTACATTAAGATCCATCAAAAAAGGGCACTTTTGTTAATTTCGGGAAAAAAATGGCATCATGACTTCGATGCCAGCAAAATTACATTGCAAAATTAAATAAATGACAAACCTACCCTCAGAGGATGCACATTGTACCTTGGAGGCAATCCCTACAGAAAGCAAAACCGAAAAATAATCATCATTTCACAGTAGTGCCCATAACAAGACACTTTATAGTGCAACATGGAATGACTCGTTAAGGTGACATGAGAAGCAAATATCTGACCTCAGCCATCTCAATTGCAGAGATTCCGAGGGACCACACATCAACCTGCATTCAAATATAGCAGAGACTGTGTTTCTTACAAAGATAGTGAATGATGTCTTCTTAACCTGATAAAAGCAATGCATGAACCAATAGTACAGCTCCCAATCCCTAACCTTCCCATCGTACCGGGTTCCTTGAATAACTTCTGGTGCCATCCAATGGGGTGTCCCAATTGACTACAAAGAAAATAAAGATTTTTAACACAAAAAACAAAAAACTTCTAAATTGCGGCATAAAGAAGGTCAGAAACCATCCACACCACCAAACTCCATGAGCAATAATTTATGCAAGCACATAGTTAAGACCCACAATTCCCTCGATCACAAAAGAACAAAGAGAACAAATGTTATCTTTACGTTTCCTTGAATGAACAAAAAAAGAGACCACAAACTCAAAACAAAAACCCATGTGCACATGTAATGCCTTCTATATATATACCATCATAAGGCCTGAGCTTAACAATCAAGATGAAGAGAGGAGAAAGACACACACACACACACACACACACACACACACACAAGCAAACAAACAAATCCAAAACATAAAAGTAAAAAGTAACACGACTAAAACACAAAATTGCAAGAGCAAAACAAATCACCAAGAATGCTTAATAAAATTACACAATAAACATAAGAAAAGTGGACGATGGCCTAGAAAGAGAGTGTGTGTGTGAGCCAAAGATTAAATCCATGGGAGCCTTAAAAAGATTTTAAAATTTTCCAATCAGATTTAGAGAGAGAAAGAAAGAAAGATTATATTAACATCTACTGAAGGTCACCATGGCCTAAGAGACAAATCCAATTACAAGTATCCATGTCTCTATGCATCATGGATAAATGGAAAAAAAAACTAGATACGACCACAAACGTATATGTGGCTCAGAGCTATGCATCTCCCGACCCATGCATCCTGTCACTATCATGCTATAGGTGTTCAAACGTACATGTGGATCAAAGCTATGCATCTCCTGACCCAGCATCCTATCACTATCATGCTATAGGTGTTCAACCATACTCTAGTACTTTGTCCCCCATCCTAAGGAAACACCTGAGTAAAACCTCTATCCTCCAACGCATGTGACATCAACCCATAGTTGACATGCGAACGTTCTTGTAGCCACTCACCATTTGTTCTCTGAGCAACCGCAATATCTCCCTCATCCGGTACATGCTGATCATGCACTCCAAGACCAAGATCCGCAACACTCGATGAAGAAGAAAGATAATGATCCATAGCCCTGGAGTCTACCACCCTGTACACCCCTTGCTGCTCAAAATCAACAGCCGGACGCTTCCTCCTGAAATGTCCAATCTTGCCATACCGATGGCAAGTCTTCTCCTTCCGTTTTCCCTTGTTCGTAACACCGGACTCCTGTCCAGTCAAAGCTTCCAAGCCCCCTCCGTCTGAGGTGCTCACAAACCTCGTAGTATAGTTCAGACATCGATCCCCTTTGGGCATCTTCCTTACCATCCACTCGTGCATGAATGAATCATCACTATCACTGTCATCATCAACCACTTTCTTGCCCCTCTTCTCTTCCTCCTTAGACACGACTGCAAAACCGTGCACCTTACTGATGACAAAGAAGGCCTACAAGAGAACCGTACCTTTTTGCTCGAGAAGCACCGACAATGGTGCTGTTGTCCACGCAATAAAAAAGATATTGATTCTTTCTATTAATAGAGTCCATATATATGTGCACACCTGACAGGTGGCAAGCCTGGCCAGTGGGATAGAGAAGTCCTACTACTACAAGGCAAGCAAAGATGAGCTAAAGTTGGTTCACGATGATGTGTGGTTGAAGCTCTATTTATAGAGTAAGTTGTTTTAAAAGGTGCCCTAGGCCTTTTACTATATGAAGGGGGCATTAGTTATGCACAAAGAGGTAGTTGTGTAGAGCCTTCACTAGGCAATCGGCAGCTGTGGGCTCATGATGGAGCATGCATCGAGGTATGTGATGCCACGATTTTGTATGGCCGGATCATGTGGCTGGATCATGTGGCTGGATCATGTGCAAGGCTTGGGCAAGATCCTTTGCATCTCCTTGTTTCTCTAGTGATTGTGCACGTGCAAGGCGTTCAAATTCTCAGAGATGGGTCACCGGTCACCACACTCTCAAACCCCTCTTGCACCTCTTTTGCAAGAGTTCATCCTACAAATCCATTGATTGAGCAATCTAAACAAAAGAGAAATCCTTTCCTTGATCTTTGAATGTCTGAATA
Organism: Cibotium barometz; assembly: GCF_041138505.1. Lineage (NCBI taxonomy): Eukaryota > Viridiplantae > Streptophyta > Polypodiopsida > Cyatheales > Cibotiaceae > Cibotium > Cibotium barometz. Next base: position 48,469,260 of record NC_141081.1, on the reverse strand, counting down.
CAAAGACAGGTGAGCCTTAATGAGAGATATGGATTATTATAGGGAGCCTACTGGGGTGGCAGTTTTTAAAGGAGACTTGCTCGCAAATTTTCAAGTGCACGCTCTCCACCACCTCATAGGTTCGAGTAGCGTTTGAAGGAGAGCTCATTCATTTGCTTTGCAGAAGGGGCATGTGACCAAAAACGGGATCATCTAGATCGCAACACACGTAGAGAGCATAGTTTTTGTGGTATCTTTTTCAGCCTTCATTAGGTAGCCCGCAGTGGTCCTCTTTGCCTCCATCCCCCCTACAGCCGTTATTGGCTTTTTCTTCAGTGGTTCTAGCCATGAGCTAAGCATATGTACTTGATACCGTTTATTCTGGAATCCAGCCAAGACCCATTATCAGCTTCTTTTATTTTGGTTCCAGCCATTAGCTGAGCATATGTACTTGATACGTTTATTCTTGAATCCAGCCAAAGAGCTGAGATGTTGTATCTGTTGAACCGGTGGTGATCCAGCCAAGAGCTGAGATGTTTTATTTGGCGACAGCACTTTGCTGAATTTTTGTACATTTTGATGAAATAAAATTAGAAAAAGGCTTGCAACAACACTCGCACTTAAATACTCCTCACCGGTGAGCATGTCCCAAGTCCATGCGATACATACATAATACTTCTGCGCTGCAAGCAAACCTTGTGCTTCCTTGCTGCCTTGTAGCTCATGCAAGCATGACAAGCCATTGCACCAACATGCTTCAATCTCCACTATTTCACATATTGTCCATCCATGATTGCATTCTGGAAAGCCTACTCAAAGGTGACCTAGATGGCATGGAGCTTGCTTTACAGAGTTGAAGCTGGATCAAGTATGATGATTCAGCAGACTAGTCTCCAGAACCATAGAACAAGTGAAATGGTAAGAAATGGAGGTCTAGAGAGCGAGAGGTATTGGAAAAAAAAGTATCCCAAGCAACCACGCCTACCAACCAGCACCTCCTTTGGATAGAGGAGTCTGCATATATACCTAAATGAATCTAGGAACATGCCCAAATTCACCTTATAGAAAGCTGCAAAATTAAAAAGTCATCCACAAGACTACGCAGATAGCCATTGGCTTTTGACACATACCTGTGGCTATACTGATATTTTGGGTTTTAATGATCTTCAATACAAGGCAGGAGGTTATATTTGTACTCATGTACTTGTGTTAGTGCGAGCAACTTATACATATATATATATATAACTAAATAAATCCAGGATCATGTTCAAATTCACCTTTTGGGAATGTGCATGTTATATACTCATGGGAGTTCCACAACCTAACTATGAACTTAGTATATGGACTAGATACTATGACATCCCCAGTAGCATCCTCAGTGCCCAATAGGATGGACTTATAGATATGAAAGGGCCATAGTAGTAATACATCTCACACTCACAAGATAACACAAGCTTAAAAACTTTAGCCCTAAGGTTTTTACACAAATAGACAACTTACTCTACAGAATCTGCATCTGCTAGGTGAATGCAGCAGCAAATTGAGAGCAAAATTTGCATACAAAATTTCAATACACATAAGTGCATTCAAGAAACAGTTTTTATCGAATTTAAAGAGTGTGAATACTGTGTTACGTTTCGATAGCGTCCTTGTCAACTGAGCAGCAACCCCAAAGTCACCTGCATGCAAGCATCTAATCGTATCTTTCATGGTACGCTTCAAAAGTTCCATAGACTATGGCATACATGAAAACCACGTATATAACATTTTCAAGCAATAGCCACAAGGGATTCTCACCAAGCTTCACCTCCCCTTGTTCTGTAAGTAGAATATTACCGCCTTTAATGTCTCTATGAACCTTGAATATATGATGAAGGTATGCCAAACCCTATCACAAAAGATCAAAACATGAAACAAATGGTAATACCTTTCCTGAGAATTGAATACAGTTGTCTGATGCTTGAACCTTACAATGCTTTAGAAAATTGAAATGTCTCTGGTAAGATATACCACAAAACTTTCCCACTGACAAGGTCCCAAGGGGAGAGACCCAAAAAAAATATCAACTTTGGACTTAAATACCATAAAACGTATTAGTAAGAGGCCTAGTAGTCATACACAAGAAGTTTTAGAAACTTTCCTACTATAATTCAAACTTTGCGGATTACAACATCATGAGCTTCTACAAGCGAGGTGTAGCATACCTAGGTGCGTTGGGGGCAGCAGCCCCCTGCCCCCACCGCACCTAGCTAGGTATGAGCAGCCTCGTCTCTGTAGAAGATCACGATGTTGAACGTTGGGTGCCTCTTTCCCACAAGGGTGTCAGAGGGCGCAGCGAAAATGAACAAGACAAGGGCGCTAGAGAGAGGGAAAGAGATGAAATAATCAGGAACACTATTCAAGAAGATGCATACAAGAGCGAGGTCTCGCAAGGGTGTGACCTGTAGGTGAGGGCTCAAGGGACTCAATAATGAACTGAGGGAATGACGACCTATGGCAGCCTATTTATAGGCTGCCAACCTCCAGGTAGGGTAGTAGGCCAATAAAACCTACGCTGCCTAAAAATAATAAAAATGATAAAAAGCCCAAAAATGGGGTGACTAACTGAAAGGGTGGCCAACCCACAAACAAGGGCTTGACACTAGGACATGACACCCGCTAGCAAAAGGATAATGCCCAAAACTTCTTGTGATATAAGCCTAATAAATTAAGGACCTTTTGGTTTAGTTTATAGTAATTTTAAATTACAACTATGTTTAAGAAATGTGGAACATCTTGAAACTGTGTCATGGTTTACAAGACGCACTCATCACGACTATGCTTCAGATGAGGCAACATGAATTAATGGCAAAGTTGATAAAGAATTAGCATGGGCGCAGGCTTTGGCTAGCAACAAATGCCAACAATTCAAGAGATGCGCAAATCTCAGAAAAGGGGAGTAGAGTAGCCATGAGCCTTATCATTATTTTAGAGCCAAAGCATATTTCTCATGGGAAGAGCAAGCCATAATGTAAAAACAAGTAGATTCTGCAAAAAGGCAAGTCGCGAACCAAGCAAATCAATCAAAGTCCAATCATAGCACCACATCCCCTTCCCTCATATGACAAAAGCATACATTGGTATGTGTAGTATATGCACAAAGTAGAAGATGTGTGCTTTAGTAGCCCATTTAACGACAACAAAAATCTATGCAAACAGCCCGCCCGGTTCGTCGCTACTAATGTTCTAGAGATTAAATAATAATTTGGGCTGAGTTTGTAAGTCAAAAACCTTCAGTGCTTCACCACATGTAGGCAATCTGCCGTTCTTCCAATGGTTCTTCGGCCACATGTAGTAAGTCTGCCACACTGCCCACCACAATACTCCATCACAATCTGAGAAAAAGGAGAATTCCTTAAGTAATCTGAAAGAGTTGCTCATTATAGTGCCAACACAAGAAGAGCAAGAGCAGATTAAATCGAATACCCAAAGATACTCTTCTGCTTGATAACTCCCTAAGTAATGAACAACATTTGGATGATTGCAATGCTGAAGCATCTCAATTTCACCACATATGTCCTCATAGCCTTCTTCCTAGCAAAGCAAAGTGTTAGCCAAAGCTAATCTTCGTGTAGATACACACTCAAGTCGGCGATAATTGATCTTTTCCATACCCCTTCGCTCAAGGAAATGACCTTGATTGCTACCAACTCTGATGTTTTCAGGCCTCTAGCTTTGTAGACTGCCCCATAGGAGCCTTTACCTGTTAAGATTAGGGGATTTTAAATATCGTGTAGCAGAAATATATGATCATTAGACAATGAAATACATTTGGATATGGCAGCTTCTCACCTGCCTGAATTACAGATAAAAGCATTATAGCACCATAACATGTAACAATCAAAGGAGATGCATAAGATGGGTGTTCAATAATATGCTTTTTTCATGTGAACATAGGTCATCATTAACATAGGTCCTACTATCATGAGCTTTTTTTCATGTGAACATAGGTCCTACATTTCTTCAGTTTCATATCAGTTTATACTATTGCTTTCTTCATGATGACAGAGCTTAATAATCCTTCGTTGCATGATGCATTCCTTTGCATTTCGTGTGTGCCATAAAAGTTGAAGCGTGTAAGTGATTGTTATCAAAATCCTTGTGTGAAGG
>NC_141081.1:48412632-48462632 GCF_041138505.1 Cibotium barometz | reverse complement strand
CTCTCTCTCTCTCTCTCTCTCACTTACTCTCTCTCTCACGCACACATACATATTTGTAAATATATAGTATATACAATATTATGTTTTAGATACATAAACCTATACATAGACACATATACTTATACATATATATATGTATTTAAAAATATAAATACAAACATCGACATAATTTAATTAATTTTGATTAAATTTTAATGTGCGGAGAAGGGTGATAAGTTGTGGTCACTTTTAAATATATAGATAGATATATCATGCACACATCTAAACACACACACACACACAAACATACATATATATATATATATACATATGTATGTATGTATATATAAATGTAAATAAAAACACACACACACACATTTATACACACATATACATATATGTTTTCTATTTAATTTATATTTTATTGAAAGATACTTTTTATTCTCTATCTCTCACTCTCTTTCTCTCTCTTTTCACCCTCCCTCATTACATCTCTCTCTCTCTCTCTCTCTCTCTCTCTCCAGGTCTGTCCCATCTCACTCTCTCTCTCTCTCTCGCACACTCTACACATAGATGCAGATGTACACACATGCATGCATTTACTCTCTCTCTCTCTCTCCCTCTCTCTCTCTCTCTCTCTCTCACACACACACACACACACATGTACACACCGCACATACACTAATCTAAACGCACACTCACTCCTCCCACACAAACTATCTCCTACGTAGAAATTATCTATCGTCTCTCTCTCTCTCTCTCACACACACACACACACACACACACACACACACACATGTACACACCGTACATACACTAATGAAAACACACACTATCTCCTCCCACACAAACTATCTCCTACATATAAATTCTCAGCCTCTCTCTCTCTCTCTCTCTCTCTCTCTCTCATGCACACACACACACACTCTCTCTCTCTCTTCACACACACTCTCTCACATAGAAACTCTCTCTCTCTCTCTCTCTCTCTCTCTCTCTCACACACACACACACACACACACACACTCTTAAATAGATTTACATACATATATATAATTTTAATTAATTAAATTTTAGATTAAATTTTAATGGTAGGGAGGGATGAGTGGTGAGGTGTGCTCACTCTCAAATAAATGCATCTTACATGTAATCTCTCTCTCCCTCTCTCTCTCTCTCTCTCACACACACACACACATGCACACACACATGCACATGCACATACATATGCACACTATTTATATATACATGCTTACATACCTATAGATACACATAGATACATAATATATATAAGTGTGTGTATCTATAGGTATGTAAGCATGTATACAAAGATTTCATTGAAAGATGTGAGATGAGACCTTCTTAGATTCAAATTCAAAATTGCATTGGAAGATGTGAGATTTGGCTCCTCCTCACGCTTGCAGGAGGAGTAGTTATTTTGAAATAGTCCCACCTCCTTTGTCCACTTGGAGGGAGGTGGGGTTGTGGTTAATCCTGTACTAGTATTGCACCCGCGCGTTGCTGTGGCGGCCGACCAAGTTCCAGAAAAGAACTATTCCCTCTCTACAACCATCTCTCTCTCTCTCTCTCTCTCTCTCTCACACACACACACATGCACATGCACATGACCCTCTCCCTCTCTCTGTCTCACGTACACACACTCTCAAATGTTGAAACTCTCTCTCTCTCTCTCTCTCTCTCTCATACACATGCACACATGCACACACATATACACACCTGCTCTCTCTCTCTCTCTCTCTCTCTCACACACACACACACACACACACACATGCACACACTCCCTCTCTCTTCTTACACTCTCCCACAGATAGAAGCGCTCTCTCTCTCTCTCTCTCTCTCTCACTTACTCTCTCTCTCACGCACACATACATATTTGTAAATATATAGTATATACAATATTATGTTTTAGATACATAAACCTATACATAGACACATATACTTATACATATATATATGTATTTAAAAATATAAATACAAACATCGACATAATTTAATTAATTTTGATTAAATTTTAATGTGCGGAGATGGGTGATAAGTTGTGGTCACTTTTAAATATATAGATAGATATATCATGCACACATCTAAACACACACACACACACAAACATACACACACACACACACATATATATATATATATACATATGTATGTATGTATATATAAATGTAAATAAAAACACACACACACACACATTTATACACACATATACATATATGTTTTCTATTTAATTTATATTTTATTGAAAGATACTTTTTATTCTCTATCTCTCACTCTCTTTCTCTCTCTTTTCACCCTCCCTCATTACATCTCTCTCTCTCTCTCTCTCTCTCTCTCTCTCTCTCCAGGTCTGTCCCATCTCATTCTCTCTCTCTCTCTCGCACACTCTACACATAGATGCAGATGTACACACATGCATGCATATACTCTCTCTCTCTCTCTCTCTCTCTCTCACACACACACACACACACATGTACACACCGCACATACACTAATCTAAATGCACACTCACTCCTCCCACACAAACTATCTCCTACGTAGAAATTATCTATCGTCTCTCTCTCTCTCTCTCTCTCTCTCACACACACACACACACACACACACACATGTACACACCGTACATACACTAATGAAAACACACACTATCTCCTCCCACACAAACTATCTCCTACATATAAATTCTCAGCCTCTCTCTCTCTCTCTCTCTCTCTCTCTCATGCACACACACACACACTCTCTCTCTCTCTCTCTCTTCACACACACTCTCTCACATAGAAACTCTCTCTCTCTCTCTCTCTCTCTCTCACACACACACACACACACACACACACACACTTAAATAGATTTACATACATATATATAATTTTAATTAATTAAATTTTAGATTAAATTTTAATGGTAGGGAGGGATGAGTGGTGAGGTGTGCTCACTCTCAAATAAATGCATCTTACATGTAATCTCTCTCTCTCTCTCTCTCTCTCTCTCTCTCTCTCTCACACACACACACACACACACACACATGCACATGCACATACATATGCACACTATTTATATATACATGCTTACATACCTATAGATACACATAGATACATAATATATATAAGTGTGTGTATCTATAGGTATGTAAGCATGTATACAAAGATTTCATTGAAAGATGTGAGATGAGACCTTCTTAGATTCAAATTCAAAATTGCATTGGAAGATGTGAGATTTGGCTCCTCCTCACGCTTGCAGGAGGAGTGGTTATTTTGAAATAGTCCCACCTCCTTTGTCCACTGGAGGGAGGTGGGGTTGTGGTTAATCCTGTATAGATAGATAGATAGATAGATGTTTGTTTGTGTGTGTGTAAAAGTATGTGTGTCAATCCAGAATAAAAGTGCCAGCTAGTGCTTGTTTCGAGATACCGCCCCATGTGTGCGCACACGTGTGTGTGTTAATCTAGGTAAAAGTGCTAGCAAGTGTTTGTTTCAAGATACCGCCCCATGTTAAAGACTCAAATTATTGAACTGCATTTGGTAATAAAAAAAATTATTGAACTGCACTCAAGTGCCGAACACGATGAATCAGATTGTAAGCACTTTAAACAAACTCTACATGCCGTATGAAAGATAATCAAGCTCATTAAGCAGCTCATACTTTGTAGAGGGGTCTTCGCGTATGATGTTGTCCTGAGCAGGGCTGCTAGCTGCCTTGGCTCTGCTGATGAGCATCGCGTTGCGCATTACTGAGTCCTCTTTCCTGGTTGAGAGATGCTTGGTCTCTTTTGAAGCTTTCGACAGCTCCGGCTATGGAATTCAAGCTGTTGCCCTCATTCTTGGTCACTACGGTCGAAAATGCATCATCAGATCTATGCACCACAGTGGAAAAAACCTCAGAAGATTTCGCTTGCCCTATTCCGGGCCCTAGTCCTCCTTCACTACCTGATTTCTTCACTACGAACGTCGAGAACGCATCATCTGCCACCTCCTCCTGCTCTTCCTTTCTAGCCCTTATCCTCGCAACCTGCGCATCCTTCTGCATGTACCTTAAAGCAGCAAAGAAGTCCTCTCCTCGAAGAAGCGCCGCTGCGCTGTGAAGTTCAACAGACGAATCGTCATCATCTCTGAGGGGGTAATGAGGGTGTGTGTATATCAGAGGGATCATCGGTGACATCAAACGCATCTGTGCCCGCAAAGCGCTTGGCCAAGCTCTGAAGCAAAGGAGGGGGGGAATCGACATCATCATCTTCATAGTCTTCATCTTCATCATCATCACCAATGCGCCTGTGGTGAAGCATGGTGGCATAGACATCACCAGGCTCGATGTGGCCATCGCTTCAATGGTGGCCTGCAGCAGAGGAGGAGGCGTCGCTACGACCACCACCATGGATAACAACAGTAGAGTAAATACCTGACTCGGCATCATCGCCGCCGCCACCTACGCCACCTTCTCCTCTGTACATTTCTGCGTTTGATGATGACTCTGAAGCTCCCTGCGACGCCATTATGCTCATTTACTGCATTCCTGCTGGTTAAAGGTCTCTTTACTCTGTTACGTCAGCATTTGGTCATCCAAGTCCTCACACACACAAATAATCAGCCTAACACTCTTTTCGTAGCTGGTCGTGCCCATTCCAACTTTTGCGTGACATGAAGCAGCACACATTCTCGCACCAGGTAATTAACCTCTTGATCACCTAATTTAGTACACTGGAATTATAAGCTTTATTGTTATTCCAATTCCAAAAAAAAATTTGAGCAGAGATTCAATCAAGAGAGATGAAAATTGGAGCAGAGATTCAATCAAGAGAGATGAAAATTTGGAGATAACCATCTTCTCAATTTTGTAGATATAGTCAATCATTTTAGTAATCTTGAAGAAAATCAATCGCTCACACGCTTGTGCGGCAGGAGAGAGCCATGACCTTCCTTGCAAGACGAGAATAGCCTACTGAACCACCCCTCCGTTGGTTATAACCCTAGCTTTTAGAAGGGTCTATTCACATAACTGGACACCCCCAATTCAAGTCCGTCCATCGTAGCTCTACCACAGGACCCTCAGCCTAACATTACTCCCAGTTTTCGTCCTCAAAAACAAAAGTAGGAAACCTCTTATCAAGAGTACTAATGTCTTCCCAAGTTGATCCTTCCTCCGATCTATCTTTCCATTTAAAGAAACCTTGTCTCCTAAGATGGTGCCCTGTCCGCTTTTCTTGGAAATCCAAGATACGTTCGGGCTCGTGCAGCAATGCCGGAGGTTCAAATAGATCAACAAGAACACTTGTATCCACCCCATTGTCATCCTCGCCAAGTCGTTTGCTTAAATGACTAACATGAAATACGGGGTGGACCTTAGAATGTTCAGGCAGAGCTAACTTGTAGGCCACGTGACCTACACGCTTAAGTATTGTGAAAGGCCCACAATATTGAGGCGACAATTTTAGCACTTTGCCAATTTTCAAACTTTCTGAATTCTCCGAGACTCGGAGAAAAACTTGGTCTCCTTTTTCAAAGGTGACAACTCTGTGTTCATTATCTGCATAATGGTTGTATCTATCTTGGGCCCGCTTAACATTATGCTTAGCGACTTTCATCATCTCATTATGATCTTGAAGAAAGTCCCCGTCACTTGCTGGATTCACTCTGTAGCTAACCCCACCGCTATAGGTTGCAATCCATACATAAGCATGAATGGGCTAAATCCTATAGCCACAACTGTTATAGGCAAACTCTAAAATGGAAAGATAATCTTCCCAGTTTTTTTTTTCCCATGAAAAGATCCTTCTATTAGTTAAAAGAGTTTCCGCCCCCACAAGCTACAAACTACCCTCATAGGGCAAGATACAAAGGGCGGGAATAAATGTCCTAAACAACACACCCACTCTCTAAAGGGGGGGGGGGGGGGAGAGCCAGACAGGTGGCTGGTACTGCCAACGGATGGTACCGCTGGTCTGCATGAAGAAGGGGCCATCTCTCCAGAGTCGAAGAAAGGCCGCTCTATGCCGCTGCATCCTGTCGGAGCTGCCCTGCAGCTGCTTATACTGTCCCCGCAGAGTGTGGATAAGCTCCAACCAAAACGCACGGACAACCTTTGCTGGTGGAGTCCTCTTGCCCTCGAAAGCACAAGAGTAGCGTGCTCTCTAGATGGACCAAGCCGCTACACCACCAATCAGCTCCCAACACTGGTCGATCCCTACTCCAAGGGTGGTTGCTACAGTCGGGGATCGGAATCACTAAGATCCTGCCACCCTGTATTGTAATCGTTGTGTTGTCCGCCTCTGTCTCTTATCCCATGGCAGGGCCTGACTCTATGCAGCAAGCCACTGCCCCCCATGTGAAGGTCCGCTGTGTAAGGCTTGCCATCAAGTGCAGTACTCATCCCCATACCTGCTGAGCCGCTGGAAAATCCCAGATGCAGTATCGCTGCGTCTCTCGTGCGCGGCCGCAGCATGGGCAGAATCCACCATATGCCAGCCACACTCCGACTGCCGTCTCTATGTGTGCCAGGAGCCAGATGAATAGAGTGATGCGCCTAGGCCTCTGGCAGTCCCAGAGTCTTTCCCAGAATTCAGTGAGGAACTCTCGAGAGATGCCCTGTCTACATCAGTGCTCTGGTGCATTCTGCAGGTGTGCCACCTATCCTCGCTGTCTGAATGTGTCTCCCCAAGTGTGATGTGTACTGGAAGAAAGGAGTCCCAGGGCTATCCAGCGTTGTAAAGGGGTCTGGCCATAACCACTCCCCATGATCCCACTGAAATCGAGAGAGCGGACGACTCTCCCATGCCCAAATACTCCAAGCCGGATCCTCTGCCTCCGCTGCTAGATCCAGATCGACCCACTTTTTGCCGAGGGATCCCATAATCCGCACTCTCTGGAAATAGCACCGAGACACAATCTTTGTCTCCTCTGTAGTCTGTCGTAGTCGGCCTCCCTCTACCACCTCAAAGCATATACATCCTATGAGCTCTGAGGACCCTCGACTGCAATAAGAATCTCGTGCCACGTGAATGCCCCCATCCATTGGGGTGTGTCAGGGGTCTCGTCTATCTTAGTCCAGGCCTCGGGGATAGCCATGTAAATCTCTGTACACATCTAGAGTGCCCCTCGCATCCCAGCCAACTGCTCCCCCTGAAGCTGTGGGGAGAGCCATCTAAAGTGCTTCCAGTCTCCCGGGCTCCTGGCCGGTCCAGAGTCCATCACTCCCCAAGAGAGAGGTGGCCAAGCCCCAAGCATATGTCCCTGCTCCATTGTCACCATTGGGCTCCAAATCATAGGCTGCCTAGCGTACTCCTCTGGGGACTCTAGTGCCCGCTAGAAGAGGGCTAGCCGGAGCTCCTCCCAAGCTCGTAGCAAGCTACCGATAAATCTATTCTCAAAGCGGTGGCTCATCCCCACCCGTCGAACATCCGTGAAAATCCACTGCACCCCTGGTCTCTAGGGTCCACCATGCATTGGGTTCCTTTCATGGACTCTCTGCAGCAAAAATTGCTTCCAAGGCTCCCCACCTGGCAGCAAACCTCTGACTATGAGCTTTCCCAACAAAGCTCTGCTCTAGCATGCAGGATCCACGAGGCCTAGCCCTCCCCGTGAGGTGGGAAGAATGATCACTGGCCATGCAACCTTGGCCCTTGCCGGCCTGCCATCCCCCCCTGACCATAAAAGGTTCCAGATCAAGCGCTGCACCTAACCCAAACATGATCTAGAGAAATCCCAACAGGAGGTGATGTACCACATCGTCTTGAGGAGAACCTGGTTGGCCCACCACCACAATCTACCATTGAAAGTCTAGCTGTGCTCCAATGAAGAAGCTTCTTCCTGACGCTTAGGAGAAGGGGGGGCTATCTACTGCTCTGGAGATATGTCCAGTCCCACCTGGCATCCAAGGTATCTCACTGCCATGCCCTCCGGTATCCATCTGAAGTTAGGACTCGGTATCCAATCTGGCAAAGGAGAAGGGCCAATCCAGAATCCGCATGATTTGTGCCAATTAATATGCACCCCCCAGGCCAGACAAAAGCTCTCTAATGCCTATTGAAAATGCCCAAGGTTGGCCTCACAGCCCCTCAAGAACATCGTTGTGTCATCGGCAGAGTCTGAATCCAGTAGTGTCTCATCCCGAATCGGGAGACACGGCCAGGGGATAGCCCTGCCGAACTGATCGCGAAAGCATAAACCGGTCGCCGCCCATCAGCACCTAGCTATGGTCTATTGAATAGAGTGATGCTACTCCTTGTATCCACTGCTACGAGAATCCCATGCACGCCATAGTGCCCTCAAGGAAGCCCCAATCCACTCTGTCATAGGCCTTCTCGAAGTCCAGTAAGAGGATAGCCAAATTCTCCCCTTGGAGGCAAGCTGAGGTAGATGCCTCCCAAAATGTAAAGATATTGTCAAGGATACTTCTACCCTTAACAAAACCACTCTACGTGGGATGGATCAACTCAGCAAGAAACGGCTGAAGTCTCAAACTAATGGCTTTGGCTAGGATTTTGTATGTTGTACCAAGAAGGGTGATCGGCCGCCAATGTCTGATCTCTCTGTCTCCCCCTTCTTTGGGTATCAAGTGAATCAAGCCTTCTGTAAGGCTCTCTGGCATATCACCACTGTCCTGAGAGGCCATCCTCATCCCTAGCTCAAGCAGTTCCCAGTACCAAATATAGAAAGCTACAGGCAGTCCATCCTCCCCAAGGCAGCTCCCTCTAGGCAAGGCCATAAGTGTGCGAGTGATTTCCTTCCCCGAAAGCGGGGCCTCAAGAGTGCAACGCATGTGTGCAGTCATCGATGGATGCATGTGTGACCATACCATCTCTTTGCATCGGAGCACCTCCTCTGACGAAGGGACTGCTGTCATAAGTCCTCTGTAGAAATTTGTCGTCGCAATCTCTCTAACCTGGGCTGGGTCTGTGGCTACCAAACCATCTCCCTGCCTGAGACTCCTCACACCTGCCTATGCAGCCGGTGACTCCTCAAAGAACTCAGCTGTCACCCGGTCCCCCACCTTCGTCCAGTGAGAAGTGTCATGACCCTGTGAAAATGGAACAGCACAAGTGTGGGCATGGTGGTTGCTGAGCAAAAATATTAAATGATTCACATTTGGGGTGCCCGGACAGAGAGAATGATGTATGGACATCTCCAGGTGTGAAGGGGGGAACTAGAACATTAATATTTTAATGTTTTATGTATGGTTGCCCCTAGGCCTTAGTGGGGCCTAGGGAACTTTAATGTTTATTAAAGTTGGGGCCCTAGGACATTTTTGGAGAGAGGCCACTCCACTTTTGGAGTTGCATGCCTCTCTCACTTCTCTCTCTCTCTAGCTTTTGGGGAGTCGTGTAAGCTCAAGCGTGGAGAAGGAGAAAAGAAGCTGGTCGATTGCTTGCTGTGGTTTTTGCTGTTGTTTTCTGTGCAAAGCTGGCCGTACAGTCCACGTGTGCAGGCCGTACAGTCCAGGTGGAATTTGCCCGTACAGAAGTGCTGCTGTAGGTTCTGCTGTAGGTACAGGCTGCGCTAACAGTAGCTGAAGACGGGTACAGAACTGTTGCTGCAGGTTCTGTTGCTGGTACAGTTGTACGGACAGCTGTATGGACAGGGCAGGTGTTGGCGGCGCTGGACATAACAGGTACAGGCTGCGCTGAACTCAGGCTATGCACAGGCTTATACAGTGGTGAACTACTGACATGTACGGACAGGTACAGTCGGTTCTGTTGGGGTAAAGGCATTATGCCCACCCTTATAGTGTGTACAAGCCCATAAGTTATAGTACATAGTACACTTAGTACTTTTAATGTACTAAGTGCACTATGTGTACTAGTGCAATATACATGTGTGATAGGGGAGTCACACACTCACATCTTATGAGTTGACTTATCCCCACAACTCTCTCTCTCTCTCCCTTCTCTCTGTGTATGTCTCCCACATGAAACTCAAACCCTAATTCATTCTCCCATTCAACTGGTATCAGAGCTTAGTGATCCCTCCCTCTTCCCTCTTCTCCTTGATAGCTGAACGAGCTGTACTGTAGCTGGCTGTCACCCTCATTAGGTGAGTCGTACTGTTCCATGCACTCAGCCCTTGCTTTGCTGCTGCCATACTACAGCTGTGGCAGAGAGCGCTGAGCAGCGCACAGCACTGAAGAGATAGTGCAAGGCATCAACGCTCGCAGCAAGGCCCTTCAGCGTGAGCAGCTTGCATCAGGGTCGCAGCAGCCAAGCGAACCACAAGGCAGCAGTAGCGGGCAGGTGGGCGGAAGGAGAAGGTGGCGGGCAGCCGCTTTTGCGCTGAATCACAGCAGCCAGGTGGACACGTAGGCAGTGGGCGTTGAGGCGTTTGGTCGCGATTCGGCTGGCTACAAAGCGTATTAGCGCTAGGCGAAGCCAGGCGAACACGACTCGTCCCGTGTAGCGCTGGCCAGGCGAGGCGAATACGTCTACAAGCGATACGTCGATTATCGCTGGGCGATTTCAACTACTAGCCGGGACCAGTTGTGCTCGAAAGCTCCAGCACGACCCTCCACCACCCGGCGCCTCAACGCGCTTGTAAAGGAGAAGGTGACGTGGACAAGGGCTGCCCAGCATACGCGTATCAGCTGCAGCACAGCAGGCGCTTCTCCATCAACACAAGCAGCATCAGACGTGCCCCCCCCCCTTTCTCCTGCAACAACTGAAATTCAGCCTGCAGATCAGAGAAATTCAAAAATTAAGAGGTATTTGCCTTCAATTTTGAGAATTTCTTATCAATTCAATCAATTGAGCAGGTATAGGTGCCAAATTGCTCAATTTTTGAGCAAAATTGGCAAAATTGGGTGACATTGGTCACAATCAGGATCAATTTGCAGGAAATTGAATGTCGAAATTTGGGGCTTTTGATGTAATTGTGCAATTAAGCACTCATACATGCTGTATGATGTGAGAAATCGCACATTTGGGCAAAATTGCAGCAAATTGCAGTGCAAATCAAGGGGCTTTTGTGCCGATTGTATTGATTTGCAAAATTTGCAGCAAATTGCAGTGCAAATCAAGGGGCTTTTGTGCCGATTGGATTGATTTGCATGCAGGCACTCGCATTTGATGCTTTGGGCAATGTGTTGATGCCTGACAAGCACTCAATGTGCCTGTAAATCAAGGGGCTTTTATGTACTGGATGTTTATGTGGCCGGGGGGAAGCACTGTGAAGACTCTGGATGCCTTCATGTGCGTTAATGTACCATGTATGATCATAAATTGATCTTAAATCAAGGGGCTTTTCAAGATTTTATGCTTGTTGAGCTTGGCAAAGCAGCAGGCAAGACTTTTATGCCTTGAATCCTCAGAAATCAGCTTGCAGTCAAGGGGCTTTTGCCCAATTTCTGTTCGGGACTGTTGTATGCAGTGTTCGGGACTGTAAAAGTCTGATTTTCACTCATTTGGACAGCCAGGAGATTGTTGTTGTACTTGCTGGTACAGATTTGGTACAGCTTTGTACAAGTTTTGGCATGGCTGCACATTGATTTGAGTGAGGAAAAGGCTCATTTTCAGCTGCTGTACTTGCCGGTACAGGTTTGGTACATCATTGGTGAGCACTTAGTACTGTTGTACAGTACTTTGGAAGGGGAACAGAGCACATTTAAGGTGCTGTCCTAAATCTGCAGCAACCAGATTTTGGTGATTTCATCACATACAGTGGGAGTAGAGTTGCATTCGTGCTTCCGCAGTGGGAGATAAACTTTGGGAGAACAACTGTGAGCACTTTGTGTGCCTTTGGTGCAGTGTTTGCACATCTTGCAGGGAGTCAGGCATTGACAAAGGTTGCATATTGCTATGGCAACCACAGGTGAGAGCTCTTCATTGCTTCACATCAAAAAGCTTGAAGGCTCACATAACTATGACATTTGGCAAACCCAGTGCTATAATGTGTTGCTCCAGAAAAAGCAGCACAAGCCTATCAAAGAAAGGGGTGTAATGCCCGCTTCTCTTACTGCTGAAGAGTGGGATGATATGGATGAGCTGGCAAGATCTACTATCATGTTGTCTGTGTCAGACTCTTTACTTTTCAGCATTCGTGAAGAGAAGACAGCTTGGGGAATGTGGCAGAGATTGCAGGACTTGTATGCTCAGCAAAGTGCCTCAAGCAAAGTGTATTGGTTGAAGAAACTCATAGGTCTTCAAATGAAGGAAGGGGCGTCTATGGCAGCCCATCTAAATGAGTTTAATGGTATTGTCAGCCAAGTTATAAATCAAAAGTTGGCAATGGACGATGAGTTCAAAGCCACCTTTCTGTTATGCACTTTGCCAGAGAGTTGGGACACATTCAGGACAGCCACTAGCAATTCGCATGCTATGCTGTCATATGCAGATGTTGAGGGTGCTCTTCTTCAAGAAGAGATGAACAGGAAAAACAACTCTGTTGGAAAGTCCAATGCAATGAATGCACGTGGGAGATCCCAACAAAGGGGAAAAAGCCAAGAACGGGGAAGGAGCAAGTCTCGCTCCAAAAAGGATTTGGAATGCCATTATTGTGGCAAGAAGGGACACATTAAAAAGCAATGCTACAAATGGAAAAATGATCAAAAGGAAAAGGGAAAAGGCAAAGACAAAGAGAAAGATGAAGCCAAAGTTGTAAAGCCAAAGGGCAAAAGTGGAGTCAAGATTGAAGAAATCAATGTGTCACATGCAGGTGGCAGTGAGGATGAGGTCCTATTTACATCTTCACTTGATGCCCATTCACTTCTTACAGGTGGTCATGGTATGCACTCATGGATCATTGATTCAGGTGCCTCCTTTCATGTCACAGGTTGCAGAGACTTGTTTGTCAGGTATACTGCTGGCAATGAAGGAGTGGTTTATTTGGGTGATAACCATGCATGCAAGATTCTTGGCAGAGGTGATGTGAGGCTTGTGTTTTCAGATGGCTCACAGCTTATGCTCCATGATGTCAGGCATGTGCCTGAGATCAAGAAGAATTTGCTTTCTACTGGACAGCTTGATGATGCTGATTATGTTACCACATTTGGTTGTGGAAAGTGGAAGATTAGTAAGGGCTCACTGGTTGTTGCCAGAGGCTCTAAGGTGGACACTCTTTACTTTATGCATGCAGGTGTTTGTCACCATGCTAATGTAAATGCAACCGAGCTGTCGGAAATCTCTATGTAGCATAGCCGGTTGGGACACATGAGTGTCAAAGGAATGGAGCAATTGTCTCGTTTGGGTTACTTGCCTTCTCTAAAGTTTTCAAGTTTTCAGTTTTGTGAGCATTATATATATGGTAGGCAACTACAGTGCCCCCACAAGAAAGCTCTTGGACAGAAAGATGCTCAGTTAGAGCTTGTGCATACAGATGTATGTGAGATGCCTCAGCTTTCTTTGGGAGGGGCAAAATACTTTGTGTCTTTTATTGATGATGCCACACGCAAGGTGTGGGTCTATCCTCTTCGTTTGAAGAGTGATACATTCTCAGTGTTTCAGAAGTTTGTTGCTCATGTTGAGAATCAAACAGGCAAAACACTGAAGGCTTTGCGTTCCGACAATGGTGGAGAGTATATGTCCAAACAGTTTCAGGACTTTTGTGATGCTAAAGGCATCAAGAGGGAGCTCTCTACTCCCTATGATCCTCCACAAAACGGGACAGCAGAAAGGATGAACAGGACCATTTTGGAGAAGGTCCGTTCTATGTTGTCACATGCTGCATTACCTCATGGTTTTTGGGTTGAAGCTGTTATGACAGCCGTTCACCTTATAAACAGGTCACCTAACACGAGGCTTGGTGGGAAAGTGCCAGAAGAAGTATGGACAGGGAAGCTGTCATTTTTGATGAAACATGCATGTATAAGGAGCCTGCAAGGCAACAGGAGCCTGGCAGAGTCATCTTTGATGATGATGGACATCATGGACAACAACCAAGGGCTGTAAATCAGCCATTACAGCAGCAAGACCAGCCCTTAAATGGTGCTGAAAATGGTCCAAATGGACAGCCAGAGATGGCAGAAAATATCCCTATGGATATGCCACAGTTAGAGGAAATACTGGGCATGATTTTTCAGCCTTATGGCATGGAACAGGAGCCACCAATGGGTGATATGCAGGCTGGACAGCAACCTGCAAATGATGGTCATTGGGTACGGAGGTCCACAAGACCCTCCAGAGCCCTTGACAGGTTTGTTCCAGGGGTTGACTACTTGATGCTTACTGACTATGGGGAGCCCTCATGTTACAAGGAGGCTTTACAGAGGGCAGACAAGGCTCTTTGGGAGCGTGCCATGAAGTTAGAGATGGATTCTCTGCACAAAAATGGAACTTGGAAGTTGGTGCATTTACCTGCAGGCAAGAAGGTTTTGCCATGCAAGTGGGTTTACAGGCTCAAAGTTGCACCAGATGCAAAGCCAAGATACAAAGCCAGGTTAGTGGCTAAGGGCTTCAAGCAGGAATATGGTGTGGACTTTGAGGAGATCTTCTCTCCAGTGGTCAAAATGACCACACTTAGAGTTGTGTTAGCTTTGGTTGCACATGATGATCTGGACTTGATTCAGATGGATGTGAAGACTGCTTTTCTTCACGGTGATCTCCATGAGGAGATATATATGCAGCAGCCAGAGGGTTATGCAGTAAGTGGAAAGGAGAAGCTTGTATGCAAGCTGAAAAAGAGTCTTTATGGGCTCAAACAGGCACCAAGGGAATGGTATCATAAATTTGATACATTCATGAAATCTCAGAAATTCAGGAGAAGTGACATAGATCACTGCTTGTACACCAAGATTGATCCTTATCTTGTATGTTGATGATATGTTGATTGCCGGGAAATCTCGTAAGGAGATGGATACCTTGAAGCAGAGGCTGCATGAAACCTTTGATATGAAGGATTTGGGTGATGCAAATCACATCTTGGGTATGCGGATACTTCGGGATAGAAATCAGCATGTGTTGTATTTGTCTCAGAAGGAATACATTGGCAAAGTTTTGCAGAGGTTCAATATGGACGGGGGGAAGAAGACTAGTACTCCTTTGCCTCCATATGTGAAACTCAGTGCTATGGACAGCCCACAGTCGGATAGAGACAGGGCTGATATGGCCAAGATTCCGTATGCTTCAGCTTGTGGCAGTCTCATGTATGCCATGGTTGCTACTAGGCCGGACATTGCATTTGCAGTGGGAGTGGTTTCTAGATACATGGCCAAACCTGGCAAGAAGCATTGGGAAGCAGTGAAAGGTGTCATGAGATACCTGAAGGGCACACAGGATATGTGCATATGTTTTGGCAAACAGGATGCATTAGTGCATGGTTACACGGATTCGGATTATGCCGGTCATCCAGATAACCGGAAGTCTACTACCGGTTATGTGTTTACATTCACAGGAGGTGCTGTGTCATGGATATCCAGGATGCAGAAGTGCACTGCCTTATCTACTACAGAGGCCGAGTATATTGCAGCCACAAAGGCTTGCAAGGAGGCATTATGGCTATCTCGGTTAGTGGTTGATTTGGGTTATACAGGGGATATTCCATTGTTGCATTGTGACAGTCAGAGTGCCATCCAGTTGGCAAAGAACCCTGTCTTTCATGCAAAGACGAAGCATGTGGATGTGAAGTATCACTTCATCAGAGAGGTGATAGAGAACAAACAAATTCAGCTTGTTAAGATTCACACGGATGACAACCCGGCTGATCTGTTGACAAAGAGTTTGCCTCCGGAGCCGTTTGCTCATTGCAGACACTTGATGGGCATTGGATGAGGCCAGTTTCAGCCTTGATATGGCCTTGTATATTATCATGTACATGCTGATTTTTCTTTTTCTTTACTTAAGGGCACTTTGCCTTTAAGTGGGAGGTTGTTGGGGTAAAGGCATTATGCCCACCCTTATAGTGTGTACAAGCCCATAAGTTATAGTACATAGTACACTTAGTACTTTTAATGTACTAAGTGCACTATGTTTACTAGTGCAATATACATGTGTGATAGGGGAGTCACACACTCACATCTTATGAGTTGACTTATCCCCACAACTCTCTCTCTCTCTCCCTTCTCTCTGTGTATGTCTCCCACATGAAACTCAAACCCTAATTCATTCTCCCATTCATTATGCCCACCCTTATAGTGTGTACAAGCCCATAAGTTATAGTACATAGTACACTTAGTACTTTTAATGTACTAAGTGCACTATGTGTACTAGTGCAATATACATGTGTGATAGGGGAGTCACACACTCACATCTTATGAGTTGACTTATCCCCACAACTCTCTCTCTCTCTCCCTTCTCTCTGTGTATGTCTCCCACATGAAACTCAAACCCTAATTCATTCTCCCATTCAGGTTCCAGATCTGTTCAGTTCTGAGCAATAGCAGGCAGTGTATCTCCAGTTGCAGGCAGAGCTTTTCCAGAGCTTGGTTGGTGTAAACAGTCAGGTGGTTGCAGGGGAAAGAGTACAGATAGTCTTTGTCAAGTACAGACTGGTACGAACTGCTTCGCGAGTGCAGAACCACGAGCTGATTTGGTAAGCTCTGAACTTGTCCATCTATCTTTCTTTCCATTGGCTTATGTCTGCTGCAGAGTTGTGCTATCTGGTCCCTTGTGAGAGGAGGGGTATGGCAGATTGAAAGGGTGGACACAGAGATTGGACAGTGAATGTATGTATGTGCTGAGTTGTGGAACCATGTACATGGGATATGCCAGATGTGTACTCAAGGCTGCCCTACTGAATAGTCTTGGCTGATCAGA
The DNA here is from genome assembly GCF_041138505.1 of Cibotium barometz. NCBI lineage: Eukaryota > Viridiplantae > Streptophyta > Polypodiopsida > Cyatheales > Cibotiaceae > Cibotium > Cibotium barometz. Next base: position 48,445,981 of record NC_141081.1, on the reverse strand, counting down.
GGGGAACACAGAGTGTTGCTTTTGTGGGACACAGATCTATGTGTGTATACCCAAGAGGTATTGTGGGCTGCCAGATTGGACATACAGGTGTACTCTCCTGGCTGGTCTTGTTGTACTCAGCTTTACATCTTTTTGAAATTGAATAAAGAAATACCGAAAGGGGCTCCAAGCTTTGGGGCCAACAGGTGTCGTTCTCTTTTCAGATTTGGGGCACTCTAGCTCCAATCACTTTTGTTTTCTAATTTTCAGCCTGGTATGCAGGGGAATATGTATGGTGGTATGCAGTCCGGAATGCAAGGCAATATGTTTGGGAGCATGCAACCTGGAATGCAAGCAAATATGTATAGTGGCATGCAGCCCGGTATGCATAACGGAATGTTTGGAAACATGGCTGGAATGTATGGCATGCCAGGTGTGGGTCTGGGTAATGTTGACCCTATGATGGGCATGAATGTTGGGGGCAGCAATCTTGCGAAGCCAATTCCATATGATAATCTAACGCCTATGGGTAAGGCGAAAGATTATAAGGAAGGGGGAGCTGCTGTGAAGTTTGATACATTCAGTGGAGCCAAAGATAAATTAAAAGCACTTACCTTTTTACAGCAGTTTGATGCTGCTTTTTCTGGTGGAAATTACACAGAGTCCTCTAAAGTGAGGAAAGCTGCCACTTTTCTCAAAGGCAATGCTTTGCAGTGGTGGTCTACTCTTCTTCTGCAGGGCATAGCACCCACTACTTGGGTACAATTTAAACAGGTTTTCTCTTCCGTATGGCTCACATCTACGTTTGAGGTGGATGTAATGACTGCATGGCACAAGTTGGATGCTTCAAAATGTGAAAATTTGGAAGATTATAATAAGAAGTTTTGGGAAGCTTTACTCCCAGTGACTTCTTACCGTGCAGTGCCTTTGTCTGAGCAGGTAGAGAAGTATTGTTGTGGGCTGTCCAAAGAGGTGCGTGATTATTGTATCAAGACTCGAGTAACGAACATGTCACAGATGATAGAGAATGCTATGACAGCTAATGCGTTACTCACTGGAGGTTCATCTGGGTTTAAAGGCAGTAAGAACTCGAGCAAGAAAGCTGAAAAATCTGGGCATGCTTCTCGTGATGCTAAAGGGTCTTCAGAGACGCGATATAAGAAGTTGCCAATGCCCAAGAGAACTTCTGAGGAAAGACAGGCTTTAAGAGATGCTCGAAAATGTTTTTACTGTACTGAAGAGGGACATATGTCATTTAATTGTCCCAAGAGAAAGTCCCAAAAGGACTCTGACAATAAAGGAGAGCCCAAGTCAAAGAAACCAAAACCTTCTGCAGGGTTAGTTCCTGATCTTGTTGGGGAACAGCCGAGTGGTGAAGAGACAGAGTTGTGCAGGGCATGGGGCAAAGTGAGAGATCAGAATGCCTTGATATTCTTTGACACAGGTACTAGAGCCAACTTTATCTCACCGGATTTGGCTGGCCGATTGGGGATTCGTGCAGAGGAGATGGGGCCGTTATATGAGGCTAACATGGCTTGTCCAGGGTATGCAGAACCTGTTACTCCTATCATTGGGAAGCTCAGGCTTCATTTGCGGGGTTATGTGGACAGCGAAGAGTTTTTCATCATTCCTCTGGATGGCTATGATGTTTTGTTGGGTATGCCATGGTGCCACAGAGTACATGCGGTGGTGGATACATACAATAGGAAGATCACTTTGACTCATAGAGGGAAAGAACATGTATTGGATGTAAAACTTAAAGGGGAATCTGTTCCTATTGTATCAGCTTCGGCAATTTCATCAGTAATGAAAAAGCATCCTTCCGCGTACTTGATTTATGTAAAGGATGCACAAGATGATGAGTCTAAGTCTAATTTGTCTATGTTAGATAAGGAGAGGACTGATTTCTTATGTGGTTTCCAAGATTGTTTTTCCGAGTCATTGCTAGGGGAACTTCCTCCGGAGAGGCCAGAAGATCATGCCATTGATCTCATTTTTGGTAGTACTCCACCAAATAGACCGCCGTACCGTGTTAGTGCAGCCCAACAAGAAGAAATTATGAGTCAGGTACAAGAGCTGTTGAATAAAGGGTTGATACAGCCTAGCTCATCACCCTTTTGCTCGCCTGTACTCTTAGTGCAAAAGAAGGATGGTTCTTGGCGCATGTGTATTGACTACAGGGCGCTGAACAAGAATACCATCAAGAATCGATTCCCCATACCGAGGATCGATGACATTTTGGACCGCTTACAGGGCTCCACAGTCTTTAGTCGCATTGACTTGAAAAGCGGGTATCATCAGATACGTATTAGACCCGAGGATGTGCATAAGACAGCATTTTGAACCACGTTTGGGTTGTATGAGTTCTTGGTTATGCCCTTTGGTTTGACAAATGCACCTGCCACATTTAACAGAATGATGGACAGGATTTTCAAGCCTCATAAAGCGTTTGTGGGCACATTCTTTGATGATATGATTGTGCATTCACAAACTGAGGAAGAGCATAGAAGGCATTTGGCCATTGTGTTTGCAGAACTCAGGAACCATAGGCTGGTTATTAATGGCAAGAAGAGTGAATTTTTCTTGCAAGAGATACACTTCTTGGGGCATATTGTGTCTAAGCATGGAGTCCGTATGGATCCAGCGAAGGTGGAAGCAATTCTTAAAACAGGCGGTACATACGGTACTTTGCCGAAATTGCTTCGCCCCTTCATGCCTTAACAAAGAAGGCAACTCCGTTTAGATGGGCTGATCGGCAAATTACAGCCTTCAAAAAGCTTAAAGAAAAGCTTACTTCGGATCCAGTATTGGTATTGCCAGACCTCTGAAAGGCTTTTGTTGTCCAGTGTGATGCATGTGGAAGTAGCATTGGGGCAGTTCTCATGCAGGAGGGACATGTGATAGCCTATGAGAGTAGAATATTACAAGATGCCGAGAAGCATTTAGAGGTTTATGAGAAAGAGATGTTGGCTGTAATTCATGCTTTTTCTACATGGAAACATTATTTGCTTGGGGCTGATTTCACTGTGCAGACAGATCATTAAACCTTGCGTTATTTCCTCACGCAAACTAAGCTTTCAGAGAAGCATATGCGTTGGGCAAACTTTTTGTCTATGTTTCACTTCCAGATTGTGCATGTGGAAGGCAAAAAGAATGTTGTGGCAGATGCTTTGTCACGCAAGCCACAGGTCTCTGCAGTTTCACTTGCTTATCATTACGAGCTTGATGAAATGAAAGAGCAGTATGCCCATGATAAGGACTTTGGCAGGGTGTATGATCAGATGTCTGAGGGTCAGCGGCGTGAGCACTACACTCTCAGAGATGGATTTTTATTGATGCATGGCCGACTGTGTGCTACCAGGCCATTGCGACTCAAGGTTATGATTGAAAGTCATGCTCCACCGTATGCAGGTCATAGAGGTATTGACGCCACGGTGAAAGCAGTGGAGACTTTCTTTTATTGGCCAACCTTGAGAAGAGATGTTGATGCTTTTGTAAGACAATGCATCGTATGTCAGAAGGTAAAGTTTGACCGTCAAAAGACACCAGGGTTATTACAGCCTTTACCTATTCTAGATAGACCTTGGGAGAGCATTGCCATGGATTTTATATTTGATCTTCCACGGACACAAACGGGCAATGATGGCATTTGGACTATCATATGCAGGTTCAGTAAGCAGGCTCATTTCATTCCCGTGCGTAAGACGATCAAAGTGGATCATATGGTGAAGTTGTTCATGGCGAACATCTTCAAGTATCATGGCTTGCCTACGTCTATCATTAGTGACCGTGATCCACGGATGACGAGTTTGTTCTGGAGAGGGTTGTTTGATAACATGGGTACAACTCTCAAGTTTTCATCGTCATTTCATTCACAAACAGATGGTCAGTCAGAAGAGGCTAACTCTACAGTGTTGGATCTTCTCAAGTGTTATGTGTCAGAGCACAAGCAACAATGGGAAAAATATCTTCCTTTGGTGGAGTTTGCATATAACATCACTGTCCATATCTCGACGGGCAAGGCACCTTTTGAGATTGTGGAAGGAGGGAAGAAGGTACCACCCATTTTGCATGCAAAGGATAAGATCTTTGAGGCTGATCAGTATGTGGAAAATATGGATGAAGCTTATCGGAGAGTTAAGTTGGCACTCCAGAAAACTCAGCAGAAGCAAAAGAAAGCCGCAGACCGTCACAGACGTGCTTTAGAGTTTGCATTGGGTGATTGGGTTCTTTTGCGATTTGAAAAGGCTAGACTCAAGAAGATGAAGGGTAAAGAGCGCTTATTCCCTAAGTTGAGCATGCGTTATTATGGGCCTTTTCAGGTATTGGAAAAGATTGGTGAGGTAGCCTATCGTTTGAAGCTACCAGATCACTGGAGGATTCACAATGCTTTTCACGTGAGTCTCCTTAGACTTTTCCGTGGGGATGTGCCTGAGGATGTATCAGATGAGGCTCAGTCGGAAGTTGAGGAACTTGATGAGGTTCTTATTCCAGAGCAGATACTGGCACATAAGGAAAGAAAGGTACGAGGTAAAGTTTCCCGTCGCTATCTTGTGAAGTTCAAGAACTATTCACCGATGGATGCGAAGTGGATGGAGGAAGGTGACTTAACAGATTCACCTCAGGTTTTGCAGCTTTATCTCGATGCCTTTGAGTTAGAGCCGACTCTTGTTGTGGCTCATTCAGGTTCAGCAGAGCATGGGTCTGGAGCATTGCCTGATGCTCAAGAGGGGGGTAGCACCTCCACTCCCTTGATACAGACAGGCTCAGATGACATCTAGAGGTCGCTTGGTGCAGTTTTTATCTCACCCGAAGGTACTGATGGCTGACAGTACATTTGTTTATGGGACTTCTATGATATATGTGTACTAGTCACATTGGATATTGTGGTTATGTATGGTTCACAGTGGTATACAACTTGGACTACTACTACGCCATTGATTTGCAGTGAATGTTGATACATGAGCATGGCTTAGAGAGATTGGGACGCTGATCTTGCCATATTGTATATTTCACTTTGGATATTTTGCTGTATCACCAGAATGCAATCGAGGACGCTTGCCATTTTTCAAGAGGGGGGTATGTCATGACCCTGTGAAAATGGAACAGCACAAGTGTAGGCATGGTGGTTGTTGAGCAAAAATATTAAATGATTCACATTTGGGGTGCCCGGACAGAGAGAATGATGTATGGACATCTCCAGGTGTGAAGGGGGGAACTAGAACATTAATATTTTAATGTTTTATGTATGGTTGCCCCTAGGCCTTAGTGGCCCCTAGGGAATTGTAATGTTTATTAAAGTTGGGGCCCTAGGACATAGAGTGGCCACTCCACTTTTGGAGTTGCATGCCTCTCTCACTTCTCTCTCTCTCTAGCTTTTGGGGAGTCGTGTAAGCTCAAGCGTGGAGAAGGAGAAAAGAAGCTGGTCGACTGTTGGTTGTGGTTTTTGCTGCTGTTTTCTGTGCAAAGCTGGCCGTACAGTCCACGTGTGCAGGCCGTACAGTCCAGGTGGAATTTGCTCGTACAGAACTGCTGCTGTAGGTTTTGCTGCAGGTACAGGCTGCACTAACAGTAGCTGAAGACGGGTACAGAACTGCTGCTGGTACAGTTGTACGGACAGTTGTATGGACAGGGCAGGTGCTGGCGGCGCTGGAGAGGACAAGTGCTGGCGGCGCTGGACAGAACAGGTACAGGCGGCGCTGAACTCAGGCTGCGCACAGGCTTATACAGGTGAAGGAACCTGCATGTATAGCTGTACGGACAGGTACAATGGTGAACTACTGACCTGTACGGACAGGTACAGTCGGTTCCAGATCTGTTCAGTTCTGAGCAATAGCAGGCAGTGTATCTCCAGTTGTTTGCAGGCAGAGCTTTTCCAGAGCTTGGCTGGTGCAAATAGTCAGGTGGTTGTAGGGGAAAGAGTACAAACAGTCTTTGTCAAGTATAGACTGGTACAAACTGCTTTGCGAGTGCAGAACCACGAGCTGATTTGGTAAGCTCTGAACTTGTCCATCTATCTTTCTTTCCATTGGCTTATGTCTGCTGCAGAGTTGTGCTATCTGGCCCCTTGTGAGAGGAGGGGTATGGCAGATTGAAAGGGTGGACACAGAGATTGGACAGTGAATGTATGTGCTGAGTTGTGGAACCATGTATGTATGTGCTGAGTTGTGGAACCATGTACATGGGATATGCCAGATGTGTGCTCAAGGCTGCCCTGCTGAATAGTCTTGGCTGATCAGAGGGGAACACAGAGTGTTGCTTTTGTGGGACACAGATCTGTGTGTGTATCCTCTGTGCTAAGAGGTATTGTGGGCTGCCAGATTGGACATACAGGTGTACTCTCCTGGCTGGTGTTGTTGTACTCAGCTTTACATCTTTTTGAAATTGAATAAAGAAATACCAAAAGGGGCGCCAAGCTTTGGGGCCAACAGGTGTCGTTCTCTTTTCAGATTTGGGGCACTCTAGCTCCAATCACTTTTGTTTTTATATCTGGACTACAAGTGGAAGGGTGACTGCTAGTCTACCGCACTTTGGTTTCTACCAGAGGCCGTTTTCAAGAAGCATGTTTGTGGTAGCTGAACTCATGCCAACGGTCCTCTGTCACTCGTAGCTCCTGCCTCACCTGAGTCAGCTGCGTCTCTATCCAAATGCTCCCGAGGTGGGTCTCCTATTGAAGAGAGGCCGGACTCCTCCTCTGTGCCCTCTCATCCTCCCTCAACTGGGCCAATCTCACCCGAGCCTCCTCTCTGAAGACCGTGCTGACCTCCTGTAGCCCTCTTGCCGCACTGCTCTCGCCACCTCTCCGGGCGTCCACTGTAGTCGGCTTCAGATCCACCTTCTCCTTCATGCCATCATCCTCAATCAGGCGCTCGGGAATCTGGACACTCTGGGTACCTCTCTCCTGTCCTGGGTCATCCAGCTGTAAGATCACTGGGGCATGGTCCGAGAAGGTGGTGCCCGGCAAGATCCCAACCGTCTCCCCTCTCCTACTCACCCACTCATCCACATACCATCGGTCGAGACGGGAGAGGTTGGCTCCCCCAACCCTCATGTTTGATTTAGAAAATGCTAGGCTACCAGGCACATGTGCAATCTCATCCACATGCCAAGCTTCTGACAATCTCAGGCCAAAACAAAGGCGCTCCCATGCAGCCAACTCCTCTCCCTGAATTGTAGTAGAGCTGCCGCCCTGTCTATATCCAACATCCTCTTAACATATTGAAGTCTCCCCCCACGCACCAATGGGGGGTCACGGGAAGGGAGGCGTCAATCAATGTCTAGAACTCTGCTCGGCCACTAGCCGCATTCGACGCATAAACATTAAGAAAGCCCACTCTGTCCTCTCCAATGTGCAAAGTAACCCACTGTGCTCTCCCCAGCACTATGATACCTCTGTCAACAATCAGAGGGCGACAAGACTTCGCAATAGCAATACTTACACTGCCCTGGGCACAAGCTGTGCCAAAGCCTGCTGACCAAAATACATCACTCTGTCCTCTGAGCAACCATCCACACCGTCTAGTCCTGCTCTCACTAAGGTGGTGCTCCTGAAGCATAAGCACATCTATGTGTCCACCCACCAAAGCAGTTTGTAACTCCTATCTTAGTCTACCCCTGTAACGACTGTACTGGGGGCCTCCCATGACCTTCACATCCCTTGAGACTGCTCTCATGGGGAAACTGAGTAAGAGGAAGGCGCCGTGTCTACGGCAATACGAGCCACCTTCGAAGGGAGCTTCGACAGGGAGTAATCTGTGTCAGCTCTCCCCCTCAAGGGAGCCCAATGATCACATAGGGCTTGGCAGAAGAATGCCCAGCCCACCTTCACCACTGCGACACATGCCATCTCGGGCAATCCATCCTCATGAACATATACATACATAGGCATAGTCCCAGGCTCCAGCATCTGTCGTCAAATGAATGCATCTCATCCTCCCCTTCTAATGGGGGAATCACCATGTATTTGGCCAGCTTCCAAAACAATGCAAGCCTATCTGCTGAAACCTCAAGGCTACCAATGTGATGGGAAAACTCAATCACCTGGTCTCTCACAAAGACCTCTGCACTCTCTGGTGTCCACTCCCCCATGGGCCCACCACATAGTGGGAAGGAGAATGCCACCGCGGAGTGAAGTGCTAGGAGAGATCTGGAAGAACTGCACACCACATGCACTCGCACCTCAGCATCGCCTGACGATGCTGGGGTTGAGCCCCTGGCATCAAATACCGGCAAGAAGTCGTGAGTCTGGTCTCCGAGGCTACTCAACCCCCGTGGAATGGTCGATATAGGGGAAGGAAGCACCTAGAGAACTGGTCTATCAACAGAGCCAAGCTCGAGGCTCCGAGCTGCCCTGCTGACTGAGAAGGTTGTCTGTGTCCGGCGAGGCTCAGGAGAAGAAGATGTCGCGGAAGAGGGCGGGAGCAGAGCATGGCAAGAGCTCAAAGTTGGGTGCGGAGAGAAGTGGACTTAAGGGAGAAGAACAACCCTTGCAGGGTGCAACCTTCGGGTATTTTTTCGGAGGTCATCGGAAGGTCGGATGAAGGCGGGTCAAGAATGTGGATTGTGCTCAAATATGTGTACAAGAAGCCTACCAACTTGGTTTTTCTGAAAGGGTCACCTATGGGCTTTGGCACAGTCTCCAAAAATGGACGCAGTGAAGGGCAAAATGGCCATGTTTTGGAGAACTTTATGTTGGGGTGGACAACTGCCATGTGGCAAAAAATCCCACATGCATGGAATTTTGCATAAAGGGAAGACTATAGAGCAAAGTTCATGGGCTCATTTAGGTTGTCTCTCAAGAGAGAGAGACACCTCAAGCTTCAAGCTTGGCTATGGCTGCTCCGTGCATGGTCTTCTTCCTCGTGCTCGCGCTGGTGGCCGCCGTCTTGCTGCTGGTGGTTATGGTGCCACCTTTTGGTGGCTGTTTGGAGGTGGTGCTCTGGCGCTGCTACTGGTGTTGTTGCCGTTCATTGCCGATCGTGGGCTGTTGTGGCCATACACTGTCGTACTGCTGCTGCTGGGCTGTTGCTGCTGTACTTCCTGGTGCCATGTTTCGAGGTACTCCGTACTCCCTCATGGGGTGTACTGCTTGATTTTTGTGTAGGTCTGTGCCCATGTGGCGTGGATGATGATGAAGATGGGGCTTCCTTGGAGGCCTCTCCCATGTAGCTATAAAAAGCAAAGATTCCAGGCATAAGGGTTGGTTCCCATAGGGACCCCTCTGCCCTCCAATTCCGAGTTCCGAAAAGAGGAAGACCAAGAAAAAGAGCATGCATACATAGGAAAAAAAGCACACCTCCACATGTAAGAAAAAAAAAATCAAGAACACAAATAAAGCAAAAAAGCGGGAGGCTTTTTGGGAGATGCATATAAGAAAATTTTTTGGTATCCTCCAGCTAGACAGGCTCCAGGTTGGAACGCTTCGAGTGAAGGAGCCATCACAAGTGCGTTTGGACGGAGGTTGCAGAGCAGGTGTGCCTGGCCTCTTGGTACCGCTGGTGATATGCTTAGAATTGAGGTCGACGGTGGTGTATGCCCAACAGCCTTGATCGGAGTCGTCACATGCGCTTGGGAGGGGAAGTGCAGAGGTTTGGATGCCTGCTTCCTTGCCCTAGTTGCCTTCACGGGGCCGGAGGGCTGCCCGTTTTTGTTCAGTGAATTTGTATATACACATGTGCCAATTGAGTAGTGCTAGGTTGAATAGTTGATGTGCCCGCGTTCAGACAACGGTGGTGAATATGTTTCACATGAGTTTGTTGACTTCTGTGCAAGCAGGGGAATCAAGCGGGAGTTTACTGCTCCATATACCCCAGCCCAAAACGGTGTTGCTGAAAGAATGAATCGAACGATTCAGGAAAGATCCTATCAATGCTTTCACATGCTAATCTGACACAAGGATTTTAGGCCGAAGTGCTATACACAGTGGTCTATCTCATTAATTGTTCTCCGAATGCGTCGTTGAACTTTAAAGTGCTTGAGGAGTTATGGTCAGGACATAAAGTGTCATATGACAGGCTCAGGACTTTTGGCTGTGAGGCTTATGCACATATGCCGAAGGAGCTTTGTGCTAAGCTAGATTTCAAGTCGAGAAAGTGCATATTTATTGGCTATGGATTGGATGGTCAATTTGGCTATCGTTTGTGGGATCCAGAGAGCAGATCCATTATCCGTAGTAGTGATGTGGTCTTTCATTGGACTAAGATGCACAGATAGCCAGTGAACGAGGTTGAATTTCGGAAAGTTACATTATTCTTTGATGTTTCACCTCCACTATCCTCTCAGCAGACAGCTCAAGAGCCTCTTGTTCCGCAAGTGGTTAAGGCTCCTGTCATGAGAGCTAATGATGAGCAAGCTAGCACCAGTCAGCCAAGGAGATCTGAGAGAGTCTCACATCCGCCAGAGCGGTTTATTCCTGGTGTCGATTTTGTGTTGCTGACCGATGGTGGTGAGCCTTCTTGGTTACAAAGAGGCTATGCTAGCTAAGGATCATGCTAAGTGGAACTTGCAATGAAAAGTGAGTTGTCTAGCATTGAGAAGAATGAGACTTGGGAACTTGTTCCGTTGCCGAAGGATAAGAAAGCGTTACCATGCAAATGGGTTTACAAGTTTAAGTTTGCATTCAGTGATTCAAAGCCTAAGTACAAGGCTCGTTTGGTAGCTAAAGGATTCAAGTAGGAATATGGTATAGATGTCGAGGAAATCTTTTCGCCAAGAACACTACGCATGTTGCTTGGATTAGTTGCTACACAGGATTTGGAATTGGTCCAGATGGATGTCAAAACTGCTTTCTTACATGGAGATCTAGAAGAAGAGATCTATATGGAGCAACCTGAAGGGTATGCTAAACGTGGCAAGGAACATCTGGTGTGCAAGTTACGCAAGAGTCTTTATGGACTAAAGCAGGCACCCAGGCAGTGGTATCAAAAGTTTGATACATTTATGCATTCCCAAGGATTTAAGCGCAGTACTGGGGATCTATGTCTATATGTGAAGAAGGCGAGAGATGGACAAATGATTATGCTTACCCTGTATGCGGATGACATGCTTATTCCTGGGCATTCATAGAAAGACATTGCTGACTTAAAGAAGAAGCTAAGCAGTCAGTTTGACATGAAAGATTTGGGTGATGCCAATCATATACTAGGTATGCATATTACTTGAGATCGTAAGAAAGGGTTGTTACACCTATCTCACAAGGAGTACGTGCATAAACTGCTTGAGCGTTTCAATATGCAGAAGAGGGGAAGCCAATCAGTACTCCATTGCCTGCCTATTTAAAGCTCAGCAAGGATGATTGTCCAAAATCTGATGAGGAGAAAGCACAGATGGCTAAGATTTCTTATGCGCCAACTTGTGGCAGTCTCATGTATGCTATGGTAGCTATGAGATCGGACATTGCATTTGCAGTGGGAGTTGTCAGCAGGTATATGTCGAATCCAGGAAAGAAGCATTGGGATGCTGCCAAGTCGATTCTCAGATACTTGAGTGGCATGGCAGATCGACAGTTATGCTATGGTCGAGGAGATTTGTCCATTGTGGGATACGTTGACAGTGACTATGCAGGCTGTGTAGACAATCGGTGATCCACTACTGGTTGGATCTACACATTCGCTGGTTCTGCTATTTCTTGGAGATAAGTTCTTCAGAATTGTACGTCAGTCTCCACTACAGAGGCAGAGTATGTTGCTGCTAGTGAAGCATGCAAGGAAGCTATATGGCTTACTCGTCTAGTAAGAGATTTTGGCTTGGAGCAGAAGTTGCCAGTACTTCATAGCGATAGTCAAAGTGCTATTGCCTTGGGAAAGAATCCAATGTTTCATGCAAAGACAAAACACATAGACATGCGTTACCATTTCGTAGGAGATTGCCTGGCAGATAAGCGTATTGACTTGGTGAAGGTACATACCACTGAGAACACAACAGATGCACTCACAAAAAGTCTCTCATCCGAGCAGTTCCAAGACTGTCGATAGTTGATGGGCATTGCGTGAAGATGCTACTCTTCTTCACTGACCATATACTTTGTATAGTATAGTCTCCCACCACCACCTTGGCCATGTAGTGGGAGAAATGTTGGGTAAATGGCCTCAGTGGCCGGTGCCCACAACACATCACTAACCCACTAGCTTACTAACACTAAGTGTATAGTGCTATTATTGATAGAGAATAGAGCTGTGTGGATAGGGGTGCTCTTCCCCGCACATTCTGTGTGTGTTCCATGTCTCTCTCTCTCTCTCTCTCGCTCTCTCGTGCTCTCTTTGCCTCGCAGGTCCGCTTCCATCGCACACCCTTCAAAATATGTGCGTTACAACAAAGACAAAGATCCTATCAACTACTATAGAGAAAAATTAATGTTGTATATTCCATTTCGCAAAGAGGATGAAAAGCTCAAGAAATTCTCAACCTATTTAGAAGCCTATCAATTCTATATAGACGAAATAAGCTCCACACATGCCAAATACAATTACTTTGAGACAATTCTTGATCTTGAAAATATCGACATTCCATCAAATATCGCAATGAAAAAAAATAACCACGAACCTTGTGAATCATATGACATTGGCTTAGATATGAAATACACTTCAAAAACATCAAACAACAAGACTATTATCAAATAATCCAATAATGATTATTTCACAAGAAGAATATTATGCACATGTTATGTCCCTTAATAACGAACAAAGAAAACTATATGATGATGTTGACCAAAAAACGTTACAACCCAGTCCAACGACTAAACATATTCATCACTGGTGGAGGTGAAGGAACTGGAAAAACCTACCTACTACATTGATTAGAACAAGGATTAGCACGTTTCTACAAAAAATCACTAGGTATCGATTACAATTTTGATAAACCATTGATATTAAAAATGGCATTCACTGGAAAAGCAAGTCACAACATCAGAGGCACAACTATTCATTCAACATTACACATACCTATAAACACTAGAAACCTAACAAGCCTCTCTAGAGAAGCATTGCAAATGCTAACACTAAAATACAGTCAAGTGAAATTAATCATTATAAATGAGATATCAATGGTAGGAAAAATATTGTTCGTCGACTTTGCTAACAATCGACTAAAATCCATAAAACACAATCACAATGAACATTTTGGAGGTGTGGATATCATAATATTAGGAGACTTTTATCAAATTGGACCAGTAAGAGATAAATGGGTATTTGAACAAGACAACGAAGGAATTGAAACATTCATTCTATCATACTGGCAAACAATTGTTGGGGTAAAGGCCACGTGGCCGTAACCCGTTCACTAACCCATCACTAACGGATATCATTCTTTGGTAATATAGATAAAATAAGGAGTGTGGTTCATATTGAACTACTGAGAGCTCCACCGACACTGTGTGTCTTCTTCTTCCTCTCCTCCTTCCTGCACTCACACACACGCACCTCCATCCCGGGAGATCCCAACAACTGATATCAGAGCCTGGTTGCAGGCGTAGCAGCGGTGTAGGTCGGATCTGGAGCTTACCATAGCAGGAAGGTCGAAGGTCGACGCCGACGGGAGAGCTACTACACAAGGGTTTGCCCTTTATTTGCCCACTTCAATTGTGGAAGAAGGTGTGTGCATAGCAGGAGGTCTGCAGGTGCGTGGAAAGGGAAAACCTGTGAGCAAGTACAATCGTTTTTAGTGCTGATTAAGGAAATATCTGACAAAAGCAAAATTTTGGAATTTTGATCGCGGTAGCTGAAGGAAAACGGCATTCTGCATGTTTTTGCGTCTCATGGGCTAAGTGAAATTCTGCACCATTTTGGAGTTATTTCGAAATTTTTGTCAGGACAGCACATACTATGTTCGGCTCCAGATCTGCTCTGTTCCCAACTTCTCAGTGCATGTTTGAGATCTACTTCAAATCTATTAGCGGGATCGGCTACATCATTGTCTCCGGGAGCATTCTTCAGTCCAGGTACACATATCATCAGATACGCTTCGATCTGCACTGTTTGAGATCTACTTCAAATCTATTAGCGGGATCGGCTACATCATCGTCTCCGGGAGCATTCTTCAGTCCAGGTACACATATCATCAGATACGCTTCGATCTGCACTGTTTACTGTGCTTGCCAGGTTCTAGGGGAGGTGCAGCCATACGACGGCTCTGCACTATTGGCATGCACCTAGCAGATTGATGTATTGGTATTGTAGGTCTTCTGGTTGTGAGTCACGCTAGCAGACAGACCACCGCAGCGGCAGTCAGAGACACTGGACTATTGTGGATGTATATACATTAATGTGGTCGAGTCATCAGCGATGCCTGAGATGCAACCACCACATGCAGATTGGTTCTCTACTGTTAAGCTTGGAGATGCATATGAGCTTGACCTTTTGGGTATTGGAGACATAAAATTGGTTATGCGTAATGGCACGGAATTCATGCTTCGTGATGTCAGACATGTTCCCAGCTTACAAAAAGTTTGATATCTGCTGGTCAATTGGATAACTTGGGTTACTCGACAATTTTTGGAAATGGTTCTTGGGTGATCAAGAAAGGAAACCTTGTGATTCTCAAGGGTCAGAAACACGGAAGCTTGTACTCTATGTTTGTGTCGAGTGTAAAAGAAGATTATATCAGCGTAGCCGAGATGCCGACTTCTGAGTTGTGGCATAAACGGCTTGGTCATATGAGTCAAAAGGGAATGAAAGTACTCACTCGTTTTGGCTACTTATCTGTCTTAACTAATGATGATTTTGCAGTTTGTGAACACTGTGTTTATGGCAAGCAGACTAGAGCAGTGTGCACAAAGCTTCAGATAGAGAGCAATTACAGCCATTAGAGCTTGTTCATAGCGACGTTTGTGGTCCTATGCCAGTGAAGTCTCTAGGGGGAGCTAGTTACTTCGTAACTTTCATCGATGATTCCACAAGGAAGGTGTGGGTTTATCCTTTGCGTCATAAGGATGAAGTGTTTTCTACTTTCCAGAAATTCTTGGCTTTCGTTGAGAAGCTGAAGAGCTTGAGGACTGATAACGGTGGAGAGTACATCTCAAAAGAATTCCAGATTTTTGTGCAAAGAGAGGAATTAAGAGGCAATTGACTGCCTTTCTATGGCCAATCTCAGTCCAGGATTTTGGATGGAAGCTGTATACACACCTGTGCACATTATCAACAGATCTCCTAGTACGCCATTGGATTTCCAGATTTCGGAACAGTTGTGGTCGGGCAAGGAACCACACTACAATCATTTGCGTGTTTTCGGTTGTGAGGCATATGCATATTTGCCAAAGGAGCTTCGATCTAAGCTTCATAAGTCACACAAATGCATTTTTGTTGGCTATGGTGCAGAAGGAGAGATGGGATACCGTTTTTGGCATCCGGAATCAAACAAGGTGATTCGCAGTTCAGATGTAATTTTCAATGAATCACAAATGCATAAACAGCCTACTACCAAAGAGGTTGAATATAGGCGCGTCACATTTGAAGATGTTGAGACAACACAAACTTAGGGAGCTAGTGATGTTCCTTCCACTAGCGTCGCTCCAGAAAGAGCAAAGAGTAGCAGTCAAGCGTTGAGACGATCCTCTAGAGTCTCACATCCGCCTGATAGGTTTCAGCCGGGGATTGATTACATCATGCTGATGATTGATTGCGGTGAACCTACTTGCTTCCAAGAAGCTATGAACATGGATGATAGTGTTAAGTGGGAGCAAGCTATGAAATCAGAATACGACTCAATCATGATGAAGAACAAAACATGGGACTTAGTTGAATTGCCAGAGGGCAAACATGCCTTACCATGCAAATGGGTCTACAAGCTGAAACACACATTTGGTGATCCCAAGCCTAATAAGTACAAGGCAAGGTTGGTTGCTAAAGGTTTCAAGCAGCAGAAGGGAGTTGATTTTGAAGAAATCTTCTCACCGGTTGTCAAGATGACCACTCTACGTGTTGTTCTTGGTTTAGTAGCCTTGGAGGACATGGAACTTGTCCAAATGGATGTGAAGACAACTTTTCTTCACGGGGATCTCACAGAGGATGTTTACATGAAACAACCCGAAGGTTTTGAACATCCGGGTCATGATGAGAACATGGTGTGTAGACTCAATAAAGCCCTGTATGGCTTGAAGCAAGGTTCGAGGCAATGGTATCAAAAGTTAGATGCTTTCATGAAGTCTCAGGGGTATAAGAGGAGTCAAGAGGATCGTTGCTTGTACACTCAAAAGATTAGTGATGGTTCACTAACGATTCTCATCTTATATGTAGATGACATGTTAATTGCCGGAAAATCCCTTTCTGAGATTGCCAATTTGAAGTAGAAGTTAAGTGATAACTTTGCTATGAAAGATTTAGGTGAAGCACATCATTTCCTTGGTATGCGTATCAAGAGAGATAGAAAGCGTGGCATTCTTGAATTGTATCAAGAATCCTACATTCAAAAGGTTTTGCAGCGTTTCAATATGCAAGGGGGGAAGTCAGTGAGTACCCCACTTCCATCATATTTGAAACTTAACAAAGATGATTCCCCTAAATCTGATGCTGAAAGAGTAGAAATGGCAAAAGTGCCATATTCGTCAGTAGTGGGCAGTCTCATATATGCAATGGTGGCTACAAGGCCAGAAATTGCATTTGTAGTGGGAGTAGTCAGTCGTTACATGGCTGATCATGGCAAGAAACACTGGGAAGCAGTGAAGCATATCCTCAGGTACTTGAAGGGTACATCAAGCAAGTGCTTACGCTTTGGAAATAGCGATGCATCTATTGTGGATACACGGATGCGGATTATGCGGGTTGTGTTGACAACAGAAGGTCTACTTCTGGCTATGTGTTTATTTTTGCTGGAGCAGCTATCTCTTGGAGGTCGTGTCTTCAAGATTGTACTTCTTCTTCCACTACAGAAGCTGAATACGTTGCAATGTCAGATGCAAGCAAGGAAGCCATATGGTTGGCATGTCTAGTGGGAGACTTGGATATCCAGCAAATTCCAGTGTTACACTGTGATAGTCAGAGTGCCATTGCTTTGGCAAAGAATTAGGTTTTTCATGCTAAGACAAAGCATATCGAAGTGAGATACCACTTCATTCGAGACGTCTTGGTAGACAAACGGATTGAACTCATCAAGGTTCATATAGATAACCCAGCAGATGCTCTCACGAAGAGCTTGACCACAGAGTGGTTTGCACATTGCATTGAGTTGATGGGTGTAGGGTGAAGCTGACTAACCCTAGTCAAAGCCACTTACGGCCACACTGGCCTTTAAGTGGGAGATTGTTGGGGTAAAGGCCACGTGGCCGTAACCAGTTCACTAACCCATCACTAACGGATATCATTCTTTGGTAATATAGATAAAATAAGGAGTGTGGTTCATATTGAACTACTGAGAGCTCCACCAACACTGTGTCTTCTTCTTCCTCTCCTCCTTCCCGCACTCACACACACGCACCTCCATCCCGGGAGATCCCAACAACAATGATTTCGTGTTATGAGTTAAAAGAAACAATGCGCCAAAAAAGCCAAGATTTTATTAATATTTTGAAACGTATGCGACAAAACAAACAAACATCAGAAGACATCTCTTACACAAATAACAAATGCTCAAGGCCAAACCCAAAGAATGGGTTTTTGCCTCATTTATTTTATACGAACAAAGATTGCCAAAACTACAACAACAAATTGTTAAAACAAATGCATATCGAACAAATAGATCTAGATTCAATTGATAAACTCTCACCATCCCTACCACCAACAACTGTAATCTCAATAGACGCTAAGAAAATAGCAGGCCTATCAAGCAAAATAACATTAAAGATATGAATGATCATAGAGCTATGTGCGACAAATATAAACATTAGTGAGATGGATTAGTAAATGGTGCAGACAGAATATTAGAAGGAGCCAATTTACAATGCCAAACTCCACATGTATGGATTTCATTCCATGACACTAACATAGGATTAAAACATAGAGAAGAATTCAAGAAATTATACACACCTAATATTCAAGAACATTGGACTCCAATATTCCAAATAACAAAAGAGATCCAAATGGGCGAAATTTCATTACATAGTTTCACAAGGACACAATTTCCAATTCAAGCAGCTAACGCAAGAACTATACATCGTTCATTACGGGAGTGGTTGCGGGAAAAGAGCAACTACGGGAATTATTGCGGAAACCCACGAAGATGTGGGAACTATTTTTTAAAGCCTAGGGCTTACCTGTATTAAATATCTTGTAATTCCCATGATTTTTAAGTAGTATGGGGCCAAGTGCTTCCAGTTTGTATCAAGTTTTGAACCCACAACCCAATGCCCATGTTTAAATACCACATTGTAAAAAACCTTTGTTATTGAGAAGATGGGATTTGAGGTCTTAGCAATGTTCCCTAGTGTAATGTGTGTATGCTTACCAAGTTTCATGACTATTTAACAATGTTTGCTCATTGAAATAGCTTGTGTATGCTCGTAGGAAAGAATGCTATGTGTGAGCTTAACGCTTTGAATCTTGCTTAGAAGTGATGTTGGTGCTTGTACTTTGTTACTCTTAGACTCCATAGTGCATGACAAGCATTGTGTACGCCTCCATGCCCTAATCCGGTCACTCCCCTGCATTTGACATATTGTGTGTTAGTGCAAGCTTTGCTCCAGACGTCCGTTGCGGCGAGCCGCTAACATTGGCGCCGTTGCCGGGGACGGTGTTTGTAGATTAGCGAGTCTACTTGTCTTACCACTGTCAAGGTTCCTCTAAATTCGTTTAGAGCACTCCGTTTACGTTAGATTAGGTGAGAGGTTGAAGTGGGGCTGCAAGGCTCTCGAAGCAGCCAAGGGGTGGGACTCTCGAGGACTTCATAGGATTAGTGAGATTGTGCAATATAGGATGTTGCAGTGTTCCGCTTCATTGAACCATAAGAAATCAGGATTTTAGAAAACCCCTTTCTGACGTTTTTTCTTCTGTATTGTCTATTCTTTGTTATTTTATTCATTGCACCTTTATTTATTTCCGCATTAGGAGTAGGTTAGGTAGGTCCTACTGAACCCGCGAGATAGCGTGAAAACCATAAAATTGGCGCGTTGACCATAACTTGGAAAAAAGCGCTCGAATAGAATCCGATGCTTGTTGTATGAGCTTGAAAAGGGGCATGCTAGAACACTCTAGTTTTGCATGACGAAGCTGTGGTAGAGAGTTTTTGATGATTGCTGAAATTTTGTCCTGCAAAACAAGAGATCACGATCTCTTGTCATGTGCACACAGCTACATTTTTTATGCATGGATGTGTAGTACTATATGAATTATGCATGCTGGACATGTAACACACCACATGTGAATTTTCAATTGCTTGTAATCATCAATCTGGCACCGTCACAGACATAAAAACTCAGTTCTGATATGCTTGCTTGATCAACTTTTCATGGGAAACATTCTTTTTGTATATTACTAAGTGTCCTCTACATGCTGGTCAAATCAGAATATGCCACTGTGTATCAGCTAAGAGATCGCGATCTCTTGTCCTGTGCATAGAGGTACATGTTGAACATACCATGCTGAGCACCTATGTGTGTGAATAGCTTATGTGCATGTTTTGAGCTCCATTGAACAAATAGAAGTGCATGTTATGCTTGAAAAAGATCAAGGAACAGCGATTTTTACATCATTCAGCATTCTTATCAAAGAACATTCAACTTTGACCGCTTGCATGCATCATATACAGTTGAAATAGCTATATCCCAAGCTCTCAAACCAAAAAGTTATGACTTGACCACTTAAAAGTTGGCTTTACTTGCTGAAAACCTTCCAAATAGAACTGGTTTGCACTTTTGAAGGCACTTTTGACAAAAAACTTGTATGTCCAACCTTCTCACAAGCCTAATATCATCATCCTCAACAACTCTGGCACATCAAAGCATACCATTGTGAAGCAGCTACTAAGAGATCGCGATTTCTTGCTGCTCTACATATTGCTAGTGGATGAGTAACCAGACTTGTAGGCCTATGTCTAAGGATCACAATGACCATGCTGGAGCCTGAACCTGAGCTCAGAATCACTAGTTCTCATCATTTTAGCACCTAAAACCGATAAAAACGCTCAATTGGAGTTATCTACTTGTTTCAGAGTGTTTTTAAAGGTTGAAAGTGATTTTGGAATGATAGAACAGCTTAAAATAGCATGATTTAACTTAGAGAGCTGGACTCCATTGCTGAAATTTTGTCCTGCAACATAGTGTACACATCTCTCTGCATCTCTTGTTGTTCAACATATTGTACACATCTCTCTGCATGGGTATGTTGCCCTATGGTTGTAGATCACAGTGAGGGTACATGAATGTGAGCTTTAATTCATCTGTTATCATCAGTTTAGCGTATTGCCAGACACAATTCTTATGTTCTGATATGCTTACTGATTCCATCTTTGAGTGTCAACATACTTTTTAGACCTAAGTGAAGGTGCTCTACATGCCTGGCTGATCAAAATAGGTCACTGTTCATCAGATAAGAGATCGCGATCTCTTGTGGTCCTAGGTTTTGATTATCTAGTCTTGAAGGCCTATTGATAAGGAGCATAATGAGCCAGACGGTGCTTTAAAATACCTTTTGGATTGTGCAAGGTATCACGGATTTTGTGTTAACAACAGCCAAGGTTCTGCACTACTAATGAATGCCATATTGCAGATGCACAGCTGAACTGATTGCTTACATAGCACAAGCATCTGTAATTTCACAATTCATACACCAAGTTTCAGCATATATCTCAAGTAAGGAGCCAGATACTGCTTAAAGATTTGATTGATTCCAAGCTTAAGCAATTGGAGTATAGCAGC
Organism: Cibotium barometz; assembly: GCF_041138505.1. Taxonomy (NCBI): domain Eukaryota; kingdom Viridiplantae; phylum Streptophyta; class Polypodiopsida; order Cyatheales; family Cibotiaceae; genus Cibotium; species Cibotium barometz. The sequence goes on along the minus strand of NC_141081.1, from coordinate 48,425,226 downwards.
TACTACCAGGACTTAGCTTTGGTCACTCACAAGGTATCAGGTTCGGTTTATTTTTTTGATTGAAGTCTTTATTATGAACCTGAGGTCGGGAGCTGTAATTAGGTGTGGTAATCCGGCAAGAAGTGTTGTTAGGAGCAGAGCCTCAATGCAAGGGAGCACAGCTAGGTCACAGCCTAACGTAAGTGCACCAATAGAGGATGTAGCTTACGTATGTGACGATAAAAAAACATATTATATGGAAAATACCTACGGGGCAAAGATCTATCGTGATGCGATGAATCGCTTTGCAGTAAAGATAGAGGATCATACCTCTGAGTTTGATCCAGCACCATGGGTAAACTATCAAGAGGATCGCTACATGGGAAGGGACGGAGTAATCTACTTAGTAGTTGAGAATCCTCACGTTGTAGATGTGTTGGGGAGCATAGTGCCTCTCGATCCACATTTTGGAACCGAGGTACCACCCACCAGGACTGCAATTCGTTAATTCTCTATGGACTAAAATAGTCTTTATAGACGATCCAATCAAGGCCATGTAAAAAAGGGAAGATTCGGGGACTGATTTCTACTACGTACACAACAACCCGTTACCTCTCACAGCTTATCTGACGAGAAGGTCTTATATGTGTATTTCAAAGCAACAGTAGGTCCTTCGAGGTTGGCCGTCTTTTTAGACAAATTTGGCCAAGAATGGGGATTACTGCTAGAAGATGAAGCAGTGATGTTCACTGACATGGGAATACCAGTGACTATGATTAACAAAGGAGATGCAAGTACTTCGGCGGTCAAAACTCCTATGCCTGTACCAAGGTACACGCCAAGTCCAACTCCTTATCCCGTGCCTAGTGTGTCACTATCTTATCTAGCACCTAGTGCTCCTATGGCTCCAAGCTTACCACACGAGTATCTTTTGCGGAGGGGTTTGTAGCTCCAAGAGCTCCTACCTCACACAGACCAGCGGGTTCGGGAATAACGCATGCCACGAGTGGTCATCCAGCAAGTAGAGTGCCAATAGGACCACCAGTATCATACCACACACCAATGGTGTCTACACAGGGTTTAGGCCAGGTAGATCATCATGGGAACCCACTCGTAGTAAAGTGAAACCAACTCATTTCCAAAAGTGGGTTAAGAAATATAGCGGCTCAGGTGATCCACATGATCACTTGGCATCATTCAAACAGGTGGCTAGAGCAGAAGAAGTCATTGATCTTCACGTATTGGTTGAAGGTTTCGGATTAACCTTGGAGGCTAAAGCTCTCTCTTGGTTCCAAACCTTAGATCCTAAGGCTTTTGAAACATTTGAAGCTTTAGAAGAAGACTTCATAGCTGCATTCACCAAGACTGGCATCAAACATAGTGTCAGCACGCTTATACAAGATTTTAAACAAGCTGAAAAAGAGACAGTAAGAGATTGCGCAAATCGCTTATGCCAGTACATTTCTAGATGTCCGGTAAGTGAGCTCCCAACACAGCTTAAACTGGTATCGATTTTCTTGGAGGGTTTACAAAGTAAATCTCTTCATGCTAGTCTCTACAGCAAGAAACATAAGTTCTTGAATGTATGCATTCATGATGCCATCCACCTTGATGATAACTGTGACTATGGTGACGATGTAGCCACCGATGGATCTGCAGCCTCAGGCTCAAGAAGCGCTGCTGCAAACTGAGAGAACGCAACCGGCACAAAGCAGATGCCATTGTGCGGAGATGGTCATTAGACGCATGAATCAAATGTTTAGACCACCGCAACAAAGACCAATGGAGCAGCAAAGATACCCAAGACCGGAAAGATGTGGAATTTGTGGAGGTGATCATCCGACCGCACAATGCCCTTAGAAACCGGAAGCACAACCTCTACCAGCTCCAAGAACGAACAAGTGGTGTGACTTCGAACAGAAGTGGACAAACCACGAGACAAATGAATGCTACCATCTGATACGGTATCTAAGGGAGCAAGGCATGAACCAAAACTTGGGTGGAGCACCTCAATACCAGAGAGCATGAAACCATCCAGGAGCAGAAAGGGCTCAACCTGTCTCGGGAAATCAACCTCCTTTGCCAGGTGGTGCTGCAGCCATAAGGCTAGTACAACCCGACGAAGCGGTTTCTGATGGAGCATTAGTGCCCGTCACAAACTACTATGAAGAAGGCATGGAAGCAATTCCAGAGCCAGTACAACCTTACACTTCAATGGCCAGTAGCTCTAATGTTGATTCAGAAAGATCATATCAAATGGATCACAATACGCTATGGTTCATTGCTAATGGAATGGTTAGATCACAAGGACTACCACCAAGACCTTATCAACCGAGGGATTATCCGCCTCGGGCAACCCCTAAGGGACCATGCTATAAGTGTGGAGGTGATCATTGGGTCCGAGACTGTCCACACAAGGACGAGGAAGTCCCACCACGAGATGGTAAAAAGCCAGTAATACCTTACCTAGCTAGGTTTTGTGTCGACTGTGGATTAAAGCATTTAGTGCAAGATTGTCCGGCAAATCCGGAAGTCGGGCAAGACTACTCTTAATTATGTTGAAGTACTGCCATCCACCACGAGTTCGTCAAGTTCATCGGAGTCTGAGATTATTGTGCCATTAAAATTTACAACCCGTGCACAAGCTCAAGCCAAGGCAAAAGATCCTAAAATTGCAGAGAAAGAAAAAAAATGATGCACCTAGCGAGGGTAGCAAACGAACCACGCGGAGCTGGAAAGCCAGAAGAGCTAGGAGAGCCGCCGCCGCCGCTAAACTAAAACAAAAGGAAAAGGAGCAAGTTGCTCCAGAAAAACCACAGAACAAAGAAAAGGAACTATCAGCTCTTGAGGAGCCAAAAGAACCTAAACCTCTAGAAGAAGAAAAGGAAAAGAGTTCAGGAGGGTCGGTTCTAGCTGACAAACACTTTGAACCATTGGAGGGCTTATTAAAAGCCTATGAAGCTAGACTGAAACCCTTGGAAACCTTAGAGGAAAGGTGGAGAACTTACCTTGATCCGGTGGAAGAGACTAGGCATCTAGAGATGTACAGAAAAGTCATAGAAGCTACACAAGCTCTAGCGGATCAGTTAAAACCAAAATCGACAAAAGAGCCAAATGAGATAAATAAGCCGGTATTGGAGATGGGATTACCTACAATACCTGAATAACTAGAAAACGAAACGGGCGACATAGTTGATGTGGACGAGGAAGCAAAGAATATTCTAGAGCCAACGTCACATGTACCTGAGGAATGGGGTAACAAGCTCTGGGAAGCTATCCGAAAAACTAAACTGGATACATCACCTTCAGACAAGCCTCCGATTGAGGAAATCGGAGGCTTCTCTGAAGGTGCAGAATATGGGGATGCAGGATCTGAGAGGTTTGAAATTAGCAAAGCAGAAACCTTGAGGACTTTACCGTCCTTCCTAGGTGACTACGAGACTCATTCAGACATTCAGAAACTACCATCTCTAAAATTAGAACCACCTCCAATGCTTGATGTGGCAAACCTATCAGCTTTGATGGCTGCACCCATCCAGTGCACGCTACCCTTGGCTGATGTGCTTAAGGTAAGACCAGATCTATGGAAATATGTGGGCAAGCGCTTAAGGAAGATGGGGATCATGGTGCACGTCTCTGATAGCATCCCTACTATCAAGGAAGAAAAAGGAAAATATGTGGGCAAGCGCTTAAGGAAGATGGGGATCATGGTGCACGTCTCTGATAGCATCCCTACTATCAAGGAAGAAAAAGGAAAAAAGGGTCTTTAAACCAGTGCCACTAAACAAAGTCGGTGAGTACTATGAAGGGGAAGATGGAAACACGACCCTACGTGTGAATTACGAGGGAGTACAATAAAAACTTTTATTTCAAGGCTACAGAAGGGGGGAGTCTCAATCTTCTACACATAGTAATCAAGGAGTTAAGCAATCATCTCCGCAAAACCCCTCTTCCCCAAGATCATAGGCGGCGACAACCACCATAACCTACCAAGACAAAGGCAAGGCACAAGCTGAATCATCCATAGTACCTCAATATCCCGATGCCTAAAATTCAACGAATCCACATCAATGCAAGTTCTTCATCAACAACCAAAGTCTCACTAGAGACGAATTCTACCACTTAGCAGTAAGACTTAGGAAGGGGGGAATCCTAGCCCTCCACTAGAAATCACCAACAAGGAGTCAAGAAATCTTCTAGCCAAGCACCTTCTACAAATTTGAGGACACTTTCGAAGAAGCCAACAAATGTTAAAATCATCGACCAAGAGAGAGGCAAAGCCACATCCGAGCCAATCACGCTACCTCAACATTCACAGACCTTAACCTCCACAAGTACACATCAACTCACTAAGGAGGATGAGGCATCTTCATCAAAAACCACAAAAAGCTCACAGAAGACAAAGCACCAAACAAGGCAACCGAACAAGGTCTATCAGCCAAAATACTCATTGCCAAGGGCACAACAACAAAGACAATCACAATAGGTCTTAGTGCCGAAACAAATACTTGAAGCACGAAGACAATGCAAGGATGATGAACACAAATGGGTAGAACACCAAGCAACAGCAAGTATACAATCAAGCACGAATACTATGCAAGGATGATGAACACAAATGGGTAGAACACCAAGCAACAGCAAGTATACAATCAAGCCACTAGATTTCTACTAAAAGGTCATTGGAAGCACAAGGCTACAATCAAGGTAATAGAGATCTATGGCTGTCAAAGCCAGAGTTCACAACATACAAAGTGCCTTTCTTAATTGATCTTCAAAACCAGAGGAGCTCAAAAGCAACAATAGTGCACACGACAAACAAGTGTAAGACAAGGAAATCAAAGCCGTGAGGCACCATCAAAGCATGTATGTGAAGGCTGCATTCTGGGTAAAATGCAACGTGCTTCCTTTCCTAAAGATGGTTCAGTGAGAGCTGCTCACAAATTGGAGCTTGTGCACAGTGATGTTTGTGGTCCTACCCCATCTTTTGGGAGCTACCTATACTTCGTGACTTTCATAGATGATTATTCCAGGCATGCATGGGTTTATCCTTTGAAAGCTAAGTCCGAAGTGTTCTTGTGCTTCAAACAGTTTGTTGTTATGCCTGAAAATGTATATGGATGTAAAGTGGGCACTCTCTGTTCTGATCGAGGGGGGGAGTACATGTCTAAAGACTTTAATGCATTTCTGGCTGAACCATTAGGAAATTTTTGAGCTCATTTTGGGGCCCTGTAAGGAAGTTTGACCGGAATATTCCCTCCAAAAAGGGGCACTGGATAAAATTTTTGCAAACGAACTCCAAATTTGTCGGACCTCACATATTTAGATTCTACTCTTCAAAAGCTATCCATTGATATATAACACGATAGGGTTCGGAGAAGGGACAAGATGGATACCTAGAAGATTTCTTTTTACCTAGGAAAGATTCACGTTACTAGTGCAACCGGACCTTTAATTTTCTTGAAGGAAATAATCAAAAGACTCATAAAAATTATATGGAACATCAAAACAACTACTTGAATTGAATTGAAAAATTAAAGCACATATCAAAACATAGAGCAAGAGAAAGAAATACATCACCATCAATACAAGGCAACACAAGACTGGGTGCAATCTGTCTTGTGTTGCCTTGTATTGATGGTGATGTATTTCTTTCTCTTGCTCTCTGTTTTGATATGTGCTTTAATTTTTCAATTTAATTCAAGTAGTTGTTTTGATGTTCCATATAATTTTTATGAGTCTTTTAATTATTTCCTTCAAGAAAATTAAAGGTCCGGTTGCACTGTTACGTGAATCTTTCCTAGGCAAAAAGGAATCTTCTAGGTATCTATCTTGTCCCTTCTCCGAACCCTATCGTGTTATATATCAATGGATAGCTTTTGAAGAGTAGAATCTAAATATGTGAGGTCCGACAAATTTGGAGTTCGTTTGCAAAAATTTTATCCAGTGCCCCTTTTTGGAGGGAATATTCCGGTCAAACTTCCTTACAGGGCCCCAAAATGAGCTCAAAAATTTCCTAATGGTGGGATAAAACACCAATGTACAGTGCCTTACACCCCTCAGCAAAATGGTGTTGCTGAGAGGAAAAATAGGTCTCTTATGGAGATGGCACTTGAGACCAAATCTCATTATATCCAACTTTCTAGTGAGAGAATGTAGTTTAGACCCATTTTTCTTCCCATTTTAGATAGAAAAATCTAATTTTTAATTAGATGGACCGTAACGGCTCCCTTCTCCTCATTGGTGGAGGGCCTATTTTCCAAGACCCTTAAAAGGCCCTCATGAACAATGCCACTTTCCCTAATGTTAAAACCTTCTACATGTGAGAGACATTCTGCCACTAACCTAGCCTTGTACTTTTATAATGAACCATTGCCTTTGTAATTAGACTTCCATACCCACTTAGTGCCAATTATATTCCTCTTAAGTGTAATGTACCACTCATTTTCCATGTAAAAATATCTCGATAATTGACGAAGATTTTCATGTTCTTTCTTACGCAATTTATTTCACTAAATTTTGTGTGTGTGTGTGTGTGTGTGTGTGTGTGTGTGTGAGAGAGAGAGAGAGAGAGAGAGAGAGAGACAGAGAGAGAGAGAATGATATTATTGTCCTCAGAGCCTATTTGGCCAGGAGAAACAACTTACATAGTCTGTGGGTAGCTAAGAAGCGATGTTCCATGTGAAATAATAGTGGAGAGCCTATAAGCTGGCTGTGGGATGAAAGTGTGTAGAGAGTGGCTCTCACAAAAGAGGTGAGGGAAGTGAATCCTAATGTGGTCAAAACAAGAGGGTATGATGCTCAAACTCATGTATGTGCATGGGGCATGGGGTGCATGTGCATTTGTGCCCCAATGTCTAGTCTCGCTTAATAGGGAATTGGGCGAATTGCTGTTATGCTGCAAATAGCTAATATGGGGGTTGAATCTAATATGTATGGAGGTGTGCCGGATCCTTGCTTTGGGATAAAGAGGTTCTTGTAGCTAGGGGTAATGTGGATGGTGTACCAGGTAAAGCATGATCCTCCATTTGTCTCTCCCACTTAGTAGGTGGTAAAGCGTGATCCTCCATTTGTCTCTCCCACTTAGGAAGATCTTGGCGTTGGTGGAAGAACTCTTCATTGATTGTGTGATCTAATGATGCATCTTAGAGTAGATGCCGTACTATCATTTTCCAGACCATTCTTGACATCTTGTATCCATCCTAAGCTCAAGATTTTCTCCATTTTATTGGTCTTACAAGTCATAACTTTCCTCTATTAGTAAAGCAATTTAGGGAGTTGGAGAGAGGGGATTCTGCGAAGCTTCATCATGTATCCCACAACCCATGCCCATAATCTCAAAGGGAACTTAACTTAGATTCAAGTAGAAGCAATGGGTATGGTGTTTGGGCCTTTAGGTGTCACGAAGCGCTTTTGGATAGCCTCAAACTCCTTCCAAGGAGAACCTCCTCAAACCTCACCTTTATAAAGGAGTATGAGAGTGCCTAAGGTGTCAAAGAGGTACTTCTTAAGTATCAGGGAATTTTTTTTGGCGAGCATTTTCTAGCGATTGGAATCTGGCGAAAGGATTCGAAAAATATGCTTTTCTCTATCTAACCCTCTCTATCTCTCTCTACTTTCTGCATCTCTCTACCACTCTCTATCTGTTTTCACTCTTTATCTCTCATTTTTCGTATATTTGTCTACATAATATGACTTTGAACTTGCCCTTCAAAAGTGGCACAAACCTCAGGTTTCCCTAGAAACTAAACCCTGAAACCCTTATGTCTCCGCATTTTATGTGTTAGTAACATTGCACTTCTCTTTTCCCAACTCTAAGTCTTCTAAGAAGAGTTCTGTGCACACTAACCATTTGCGAATTAGTAATAAACTCTTAGGTTGCTAAAATTTTAGGTTGTTTGATATTCTTTTTTGGGTTAGTGGAGAAGTAAAATGCACGCATGATCTTTCTACTTGACATCAAGCAACCCAAAACCTATTCAATATCATGTTAGATAGTCTCTGTGTTTTTTGATAGGACACCACTCTAGTTTAGCCATTGTTTGCTGTCGTTCATCACAGGACTCTATAAATAGACCTTTGAGAAGAGTGGTGTTCACACTAACCATTTGCAGTTTGACATTATACTTGATAAAAACACCTACCCAATTCTACACATTCAAGAGTATCAATTACTTGCAATGGTCCTTCTTTAATTTGGTTTTCAAATGAACCGTTTTTTCAAAAGAATACTTTTCGTTCTCATCTTCATATACCAATTTTCAAGATGGGCTTCCCGTTTTCAAACTCCATGTGCTCTATATTATTATCTTGAAGGTTAATAATTCATATTTACCCCCTATTGCCACCATCTCATATTTACCTTGGCTTTAATTAATAGAGGGTAAGGTTACCCTTGGTTACCTTTCCTATTCTCTCTCCTCTCTCCTACCTCTCCCCTCGTATTGTCTCTCCTCCCCACAGCTTCTCTCTCCTCTCTTCTCTCTCCTCTAGCATTCTCTCTCTTCTCTCCCATTACCTCTCCTCTCCTCTCTCCTCCACTCCCTTGCCAGTCGCCACAGAGAGCCTCCCATCGTTCCTCATCCACCACCTTCCTCCTCCCATCCCCTACCCCCATTGCCACCCCACACACAAAGAAGGCGAGAGAGACATAGAGAGAAGAGCAGAGGGCTCGTGAAGGAACGAGAGAGAGAGAGAGAGAGAGAGAGAGAGAGAGAGAGAGAGAGAGGGGGGGGGGAGAGCGAGAGAGAGAAGGGCGACGTCTACTCGAAAACAAAGAGAGAGAGAGAGAGAGAGAGAGAGAGAGAGAGAGAGAGAGATTGTGCCAGTGTAGAGAGAGAGGAGGCATGGAAGACACGTACCCCTCTCTTTAAAAAAAAAATAAAGCTTAATTTAAAGCCTTCTTTTCTTAAATTAGAAAGGTAAAACTTCCACTTTTCATTTTTTTCCCAAAATCTCACTGATCTATTAAAAAAAATCTTTTCAGCATTTGGGTACCCTTTTATCTTGAAGGACTACACCTAGATTTGATATTTTCTATAATTTCTAAAATATAATGCACACCACCACTAATTATGACAAACCCATTACGTATGTTCTCTTCATTTTGACACATTCTTTTGACCATAGGTCTAATATTATAGCTTACATATCTAGCTATGGTAAGAAAAATAGCTACACATAAGTGAGATATTTTTTGGCGAGCAATTTCTAGCGAGCGCTTTTTTTGGCGAGCAATTTCTAGCGAGCGCTTTTTTGGAATCAACGAGCAGATTTCAAAAAGATTCCTCTCGCTCTCTTCTCTCTCTATCCCTCTCATCCCTCCCTCTCTCTCTCAAATTCATTAAACCATTTCTTTGACATCCTTTCAATTTCTAGAAACCAATTCTTATATTAATAACCAAAAGCTTTCATTATATTTATAAGTTTCTGAAACAATCCCTACAATTACATCGAAGAACTAATGTCGTTTTTCAAATACTTGTGAAGAGAAACACAATATACTCCCTTGACAATTATTTACTTGAGCTAATACATGCTCTTGCTACGTGCCTACTAATGTCCTTTTCCAAATACTTGTTTAGACGTACATATTATACTATCATCACTCAGACTTGGGGACTTATTTGTGGGGTTCTTGATGACTTCGTTGAAGGCCCACCATATTTTGAATGCCGATTCATGTGCCGCCTTTAGAGAGCCAGAGGGGTTTTTTTTTTTGGTGCGAATGCAAGTGCAGCCTTCTTAATAACACCTTCGAAAGCTCGATGAAGATACATAGTGAGAGAGAGATCCCAGAGAGATAGAAAGGTGAGAGCTCGCCATTGCTTCTTTGAGAGAGAGAGAGAGAGAGAGAGAGAGAGAGAGAGAGAGAGAGGAGAATTGAGGTGCAAGTAGACCTCACCGTTGCTTCTTCTTTGAGAGAGAGAGAGAGAGAGAGAGAGAGGAGAGCTCGTCATTGCTTCTTTGAGAGAGAGAGAGAGAGAGAGGAGAGCTCGTCATTGCTTCTTTGAGAGAGAGAGAGAGAGAGAGAGAGAGGAGTCATTGCTTCTTCGAGCATGCCATTGCTCACAATTGCCTTGCAGAGCTCGGCATTGTTTCTGAGAGAGAGAGAGAGAGAGAGAGAGAGAGAAGAGCTCACCATTGCTTCTTTGAGAGAGAGAGAGAGAGAGATGAGAGCTCTCCATTGCCTTTTTCGAGCTGCCATTGAGCACGCCATTGCTCGCCATTGCCTTGCAGAGCTGCCATTGAGCTCGATGTTGCCTACTTTGTGGAGCTGCCTGAGAGCTCGCCATTGCCTTCTTTGAGATGCCATTAGCATGCCACTACTAGGCATTGCTTCTGTGAGCTGCAACAATTGAGCTCGGCATTGCTTCTCTGAGCTACCATTGAGCACACCATTGCTTCTATGAGTTGCCATTGAGCTCGACATTGCTCTCCGAGCTGCCATTGCCTTGCAGAGCTGCCATTGAGCTCGGTGTTGCCTACTTTGCGGAACTGTCCTTGAGTTGCTTTCACGAGGAGAGGTATGTATCAACTTTATCAAGATGCAATGGCAATTGTGAGAAAGATAGGTAAACCGGACCTCTTCATCACATTCACCTGCAATCCTAGGTGGAAAGAGATAGATGATGCATTATTGTCGGTAGACCATCCAGACATCACCTCACATGCATTTTATCAAAAGTACAAGGATATGATGCAGCTTCTAACCCAAAGGGAGTTGTTTGGTACTTTTTTAGGGTATTTTTTAGTAATTGAGTTTCAAAAAAGGGGACTCCCACATGCGCATATACTATTGATACTTAGTAATGAAAATAAGCCAACAGAAGTGGGTGATTATGATAGGTTGGTGTCTGCGGAACTTCCAGATAAATAAGTTATATGATGTGGTTAGTCATTCTAATGACGGGGTTTGGCAAAACACTCTCTAATGCCATATTCCTTCTTTTGCTGAAGGTGCTGAGTCTATAATTAACTAAGTGAAACAAAGAAGATACAAAAACATTCATTCTGGATATTATCATAACTCCAAAATCCACAATATTGAATCTACATAAACCTATTCTTCATCGAAGGCACCATCAAGTTCATCCCTATCGGGTGCACGTGCACCAGGAGTGCCTAAGCATGCTTTTGTTTTTAGGGAATGCCTTTCTGGTTCTGACATATGGCCCTGGTTTGTTTAGTCTCCAAGACCAAACAATTGCATCTGCATCTTCCCACACTCGAGGATCTTTCTCATTGCCAGTCTGAGCATGTGAATATCACCCCATTTATGAAGAAAAGTATGAACCGCATCCTTGTTGCGTTCACGATTTCTCTATGTATTCTTAAATATTTCTTATTAAAAATAATTCATTGCACTTTTTTAGTTACATTGTATGATATATTTTTTTAATGTTTTTTTAATCTATGTTAACAAATATTTATTTATTTGTTTACTTTATTAAATGTAATATAAATTTCTCCTTTATTATTTCTATTTTATTAATATTAATTATTTTTAATGGTTTTAAATTAATTTAAAAGTGATCAATATTTATCTCGGCAATACTATTTTCTCTGAAAAGTGTGTATATATATTTTATAATGATAAACCTGAACATCTTTCCTAAAATCTGCATCACTCGCACAATGCTATAGCGAATACCTTTCCAAAAATCCGTATCACTCACACCCAAATTCACAAATACGGCACCCGCCGCAGGCTTGAGGATTCGCGAATCCGGATCAACCTGATACATGAAGCACATACATCAAGCGAGGGGATAAGATACAAAGGTAAACTGAGTATACATAACAGATGAAGCAAGTACATCAAGAAGTAGGAAAACAATAAAGTAGCATAATGATGGGGAGGATAGAAGGGGGACGCTACATCATGTGGTGACATCATCGGAGGCATCTGAAGAGTCACTGACATGATCAGACATCGACGTGCCTGCAAGAATCCAAGTGAAGCCCCAAACAAATCACTGACATAGAATCTGTGAATCCGGGAGAGGTTGGCACTCCCAATGCACTGATCAGATCTGGAAAACAAGAGACTATCCCACTCTCGACCAAAACCAGCATGATGCCATACATCATCAATCCGCAGAGTCATACACAACCTCTCCCAGGCTCCCAGCGTTCTTATCTTGATGCACGTTACATATCAAACTCGGGGGCATGTTGGAGAAACTTTGAATTTGAAACAAATGATCATATGCCTACTGTAGTATGCTTGCAAGTTCATCTTCCTTTGCAAAACAATGTGAACTTTGAGGATGATGATAATGTGCAAGATGCTATCAATAATGAGAATAATAAATGCACAACCCTTACCGTATGGTTAGTGGCAACCAAAATTATGTAGAGGCAAATGATTTGTTGTACATTGACTTTCCTATTAGGTGGGTGTGGAAAAAGCCCGAAAAACGCTGGTCTCCAAGGTAAAGAGGAGATTGTATAGGCCGCATGTACAGTATTAGTCCAGCAGCAGCTGGAGAACAATGCTTTCTTTGTGTCTTATTCAGTCTGTAAGGGATGCAAGTCTTTTGAAGACATCCGTACCTTTCAGGGTCAAATTTATCCTACCTTTAAGACTGCATGTTTTGCAAGAGGACTTCTGCA
>NC_141081.1:48405132-48407632 GCF_041138505.1 Cibotium barometz | reverse complement strand
TGAAGATCTTGTTGCGTATTCTTGGGCATAAAAAAAGAATCATCAGCATAAGCCTGAGCCAGGAAAGTATGCCCAGCAGGAAGCTGTAAGCCATGCAATTCATCAGTAGCTTGCAAAAAATCCAAGTAGCAAAGAAAAGGATGTGTGGCAATAGCAAACAACAGGGAACTAAGCGGACAACCCTGGTGAACTGAACGTCCCAATTTCCAAGAATCTGATAGAGAAGAGCTCAAAATCAAAGAAGCATCACTGTCATTATAGAGCCAATACACAATATTTTGCCACTTTGCACCAAAACCAAGATAACTCATAGTCATAGCAATATAATCCCAATGCACAGAATCAAAAGCTTTCTCAATATCAACCTGCAAAATGAGTACATCCTGCTTGGTGTATTTGGCATATTCAATGGCAATATAAGCATTAGCCAAATTATCATTGATTTGCCTGCGAGGCACAAAACCATATTGCGCAGGATGCAAACCATCATGTAAAAATCCTTTAATACGATTTGCCAACATCTTAGTCAGAAGCTTATAGATTACGGGCATAAGAGTAATGGGCCTCCAATCAGAAAATGCTTCACAAAGATCCCGTTTAGGAAAAAGCTTAACCAATCCTTCTTTCCAAGAAGATGGTAGTACATCATTTGCCCAAGCTTCATTGATCATATACAACAATGATTGTTCCAGCTGAGGCCAAAACGCATGGAAAAATTCCACTGTCAATCCATCCCATCCGGGAGATTTCCATCGACCCATTGAACGCAAAGCATCTTTAAGTTCAATATCAGTGAACGGAGATTCTAATTCCAAAGCATCCTGTGGAGAAATAATGGGCCAAACATGATGCAATAAAGCATAACGAGCATTAAGTATGTCAGGTGAAGTTGTTGGCAGTTTAGCAAAAAGAGCTGCAAAATGCTGACTAGCAACGTACGAGAGCTCCAACAAAGAATGAGTCCATTGACCATCAGATTTTTTCACCCTTCTGATGCATTCCTTTTGTCTTGAAGCATGTAGATTTTTGAAAAAATCTTTGGAAGAGCAACCCTTATCTATGATAGCTCGATGTCGCGAACGTGTCGACCATTTTTGCAATTTTCTTTGATCATTTAGCATGAGGAAGTGCTTAGCCTGCATTAAAGATTCTTGTTCATTGGTATTTAAAACCCGAAACTGAACAAGATCAGCCATAGATTGACATGTTTTTTTAGCCTGCAAGATCCGATTCCGCAAGTTGGCCATGTAACAACGACCATAATCACAGATCACAGCCTGCATGCGCTGAACAAATTGAAACCAAGCAATTTCAATATCCTCATGTATTTGAAGGGGCAAAGGCTCAATGGCTTGGAAAACCATTTCCTTGAAATCAGCATGCACAAGGTAACTGTTGTTTAAAAGCAACAGCCTATGTTTCTGAAGAATAGAAACATCCTGTGGCATATCAAAATAAAGGCCTAACCATAAAGGAGAATGATCAGAGAGTAACATGGAGCGATCAATCCATAGCTTGCAAACAAAATCATCGTATTGATCTGCATGTAACAAGTACCAGCGATCCAGACGTGTCCAGATATGCGAAAAAGCATTGTGATTAAAGGTAAATCCTTGCAGACGAGGGAATACATGTTGCCATAGGTCCTGCAGGAAGAGAGCAAATCATTCCATGTTCTGCGTTCAGCTCCAAGCATATGAGTTCTTCCAGTGGAATTAAATTCAGGAGATGGAGCATTATTAAAATCTCCACAAAGGAATGCATTATGGAGCCAGGGATAAGCCAACATTTGCGACCATATATTTGCGACCATATATTTGCCCTGTCAGCTGAGCTTTGTGGCGCATAAACTGCTGCAAATTCATAAATTTGTCCATACAATGAACATTGAATGACCATCCATCTGCCAGCAAAATCATTGTAGGCCAATATTGGTTGCAGATCATGCTTAACAAGCATAAAAACTCCTGAGTAATGCTGAGTGCCCGCATAAAATATATCATAACCAGCAAAGTGACCTGATTGACCCACTAAGGTATGCTGATTGTGTTCTTGCACACACACCAGATGAGGTTGCATTTTATGTACATAGTGCCAAAATAACCTAAATTTACCAGGATCACAAAGTCCTCTAATATTGTATGAGAGACATTTTATTGGAGCATCAAACATCAAATCTGTACAAAGGTATATACAGTGAACAGCCAGCCAAAATCAATGCTGCATAACAGCAACTGAGTCAGGGAGAGAGCCCTCGCCCTGAATCAAGAGAGACTCATGCATATTCGTATCAACACACATATCCAAAGGATTTACATCGGCATCCATACTTGAGGAAGCACCTCGAACTACATCTGACCATATTCTAGAAAGCATAGTCGAAGAAGTGGAAGACTGTGCAATAGTGGCAGATGCAGTCCAATTACGTGAAGGAATGGGAGCACGACGAACCATAGTAGCTTTTTTCGGAGTTTTCCATTTAGCCGAAGATATTTTATCT
>NC_141081.1:48342632-48400132 GCF_041138505.1 Cibotium barometz | reverse complement strand
CTATGCACCACAGTGGAAAAAACCTCAGAAGATTCCGCTTGCCCTATTCCGGGCCCTAGCCCTCCTTCACTACCTGATTTCTTCACTACGAACGTCGAGAACGCATCATCTGCCACCTCCTCCTGCTCTTCCTTTCTAGCCCTTATCCTCGCAACCTGCGCATCCTTCTGCATGTACCTTAAAGCAGCAAAGAAGTCCTCTCCTCGAAGAAGCGCCGCTGCGCTGTGAAGTTCAACAGACGAATCGTCATCATCTCTGAGGGGGTAATGAGGGTGTATATCAGAGGGATCATCGGTGACATCAAACGCATCTGTGCCCGCAAAGCGCTTGGCCAAGCTCTGAAGCAAACGAGGGGGGGAATCGACATCATCATCTTCATAGTCTTCATCTTCATCATCATCACCAATGCGCCTGTGGTGAAGCATGGTGGCATAGACATCACCAGGCTCGATGTGGCCATCGCCAAAGCTTGAATGGTGGCCTGCAGCAGAGGAGGCGGCGTCGCTACGACCACGGCACCACCATGGATAACAACAGTAGAGTAAATACCTGACTCGGCATCATCGCCGCCGCCACCTACGCCACCTCCTCTGTACATTTCTGTGTTTGATGATGACTCTGAAGCTCCCTGCGACGCCATTATGCTCATTTACTGCATTCCTGCTGGTTAAAGGTCTCTTTACTCTGTTACGTCAGCATTTGGTCATCCAAGTCCTCACACACACAAATAGTCAGCCTAACAGTCTTTTCGTAGCTGGTCGTGCCCATTCCAACTCTTGCGTGACATGAAGCAGCACACATTCTCGCACCAGGTAATTAACCTCTTGATCACCTAATTTAGTACACTGGAATTATAAGCTTTATTGTTATTCCAATTCCAAAAAAAAATTGGAGCAGAGATTCAATCAAGAGAGATGAAAATTTGGAGATAACCATCTTCTCAATTTTGTAGATATATAGTCAATCATTTTAGTAATCTTGAAGAGAATCAATCGCTCACACGCTTGTGCGGCAGGAGAGAGCCATGACCTTCCTTGCAAGACGAGAATAGCCTACTGAACCACCCCTCCGTTGGTTATAACCCTAGCTTTTAGAAGGGTCTATTCACATAACTGGACACCCCCAATTCAAGTCCGTCCATCGTAGCTCTACCACAGGACCCTCATCCTAACATTACTCCCAGTTTTCGTCCTCAAAACAAAAGTAGGAAACCTCTTATCAAGAGTACTAATGTCTTCCCAAGTTGATCCTTCCTCCGATCTATCTTTCCATTTAAAGAAACCTTGTCTCCTAAGATGGTGCTGTGTCCGCTTTTCTTGGAAATCCAAGATACGTTCGGGCTCGTGCAGCAATGCCGGAGGTTCAAATAGATCAACAAGAACACCTGTATCCACCCCATTGTCATCCTCGCCAAGTCGTTTGCTTAAATGACTAACATGAAATACGGGGTGGACCTTAAGGCTTAGAATGTTCAGGCAGAGCTAACTTGTAGGCCACGTGACCTACACGCTTAAGTATTGTGAAAGGCCCACAATATTGAGGCGACAATTTTAGCACTTTGCCAATTTTCAAACTTTCTGAATTCTCCGAGACTCGGAGAAAAACTACCCTCATAGGGCAAGATACAAATGGTGGGAATAAATGTCCTAAACAACACACCCACTCTCTAGCTAGGCAATCTCATATAATGGGGGGGCGGGGGGGGGGGGGGGGAGAGCCAAACAGGTGGCTGGTACTGCCAACGGATGGTACCGCTGGTCTACATGAAGAAGGGGCCATCTCCAGAGTCGAAGAAAGGCCGCTCTATGCCGCTGCATCCTGTCGGAGCCGCCCTGCAGCTGCTCATACTGTCCCCGCAGAGTGTGGATAAGCTCCAACCAAAACGCACGGACAACCTTTGCTGGTGGAGTCCTCTTGCCCTCGAAAGCACAAGTGTAGCGTGCTCTCTAGATGGACCAAGCCGCTACACCACCAATCAGCTCCCAACACTGTGGTCGATCCCTACTCCAAGGGTGGTTGCTACAGTCGGGGATCGGAATCACTAAGATCCTGCCACCCTGTTATGTAATCATTGTGTTGTCCGCCTCTGTCTCTTATCCCATGGCAGGGCCTGACTATGCAGCAAGCCACTGCCCCCCATGTGAAGGTCCGCTGTGTAAGGCTTGCCATCAAGCGCAGTACTCATCCCCATACCTGCTGAGCCGCTGGAAAATCCCAGATGCAGTATCGCTGCATCTCTCGTGCTGTCATGTGCGTCATAGATGCCATGTACATTTCTAGGGCTAAATCCAGAAGGGGCAAGCAGATAAAGATTATGAACCCAGTAGAAGAACCAGGATGATGGAGCACAGAGCACAGAGCATCTCTGCAGTGTAGACTGAAGCAAGGCTTGGAGAAGAACCAAAGGGGATGCTGTCGGCTGCTCACAGAATCAGTCGGCTGAGTCAGAGGACATGGGCAGCATCAGGCGCATCATAAACCAAGCAGCAGATCTAGTTGGGCAGGTTTGATCATCAGTCGGGCAGCGCTGCATATATGTATGGACATGGAACTGGCCGACCAGCAGTCGGCCAGCATAAAGTGTCAAAAGTCCCATATAAAAAGGGCTCCTTGCTCCTTGGTTTTAATGATTCTCTCCCTCTAGGGGATTGGATCACTAGAGGTCCCATAGGGGACAGATTTTAGGGTTAGCAACCTTTTTATGAAGGCAGCCGATGGCTGCAAGGATATGTACCTTTTTGTACCATAGTATATACTGAATTTCCAGCACTTCTCACTCTCTCTCTCTACTCTCTCTCTACCTGCGTTTTTGCATCAGATGGTGCGTTTTTGCATCAGAAGGTTTCCAAGAGTGTTTAGGGCTGAAAGAAGACTACCCAGAGCTTCCGCGCGTTACATTGGTATCAGAGCATCAGGCTCAGCAAAGCTAAACATTGATTTAGTCCCAGATGATGGTGTACAGGTCCAAGGTACAGGAAAGTACACGGATTCGAAGCCCAAGGCGGGAACACAGATCGGGAAGAACTCCCATGAGGTTTGTTGGTGGTGTTCCACAGTGCCAGATGGGGATGGCAGTTCCGTGAGCCAGATAGGTTCTAAGGGAACGGTCCCAAGGGAGGTTGATCCTCCAAGGGTGATGTGAGAGTGCCAGACTCAGTTCCAGGAACGAAGACCAAGACGGTGTTCAGAGCCAGGGCAGGAATGGATTGTGGACTAGATGCATAGATCTTCATCAGAGACAGAGTGGTTTGGAGAACAGGCCGGATTTTCAGAGAAAAAGGTTTGCCAGGGATGGAAGATGACAGAGGGGCTTCGGAACAGGATGGGGATGATGACAGTCATCCAAGAGCAGGTTGGATTCCCGTCATCAAGTTTAGCAGAGGGGGATGTCATGTGCATCACAGATGCCATGTACATTTCTAGGGCTAAATCCAGAAGGGGCAAGCAGATAAAGATTATGAACCAAGTAGAAGAACCAGGATGATGGAGCACAGAGCACAGAGCATCTCTGCAGTGTAGACTGAAGCAAGGCTTGGAGAAGAACCAAAGGGGATGCTGTCGGCTGCTCACAGAATCAGTCGGCTGAGTCAGAGGACATGGGCAGCATCAGGCGCATCATAAACCAAGCAGCAGATCTAGTCGGGCAGGTTTGATCATCAGTCGGGCAGCGCTGCATATATGTATGGACATGGAACTGGCCGACCAGCAGTCGGCCAGCATAAAGTGTCAAAAGTCCCATATAAAAAGGGCTCCTTGCTCCTTGGTTTTAATGATTCTCTCCCTCTAGGGGATTGGATCACTAGAGGTCCCATAGGGGACAGATTTTAGGGTTAGCAACCTTTTTATGAAGGCAGCCCATGGCTGCAAGGAAATGTACCTTTTTGTACCATAGTATATACTGAATTTCCAGCACTTCTCACTCTCTCTCTCTACTCTCTCTCTACCTGCGTTTTTGCATCAGATGGTGCGTTTTTGCATCAGAAGGTTTCCAAGAGTGTTTAGGGCTGAAAGAAGACTACCCAGAGCTTCCGCGCGTTACACGTGCGTGGCCGCAGTATGGGCAGAATCCACCATATGCCAGCCACACTCTGACTGCCGTCTCTATGTGTGCCAGGAGCCAGATGAATAGAGTGATGCGCCTAGGCCTCTGGCAATCCCAGAGTCTTTCCCAGAATTCAGTGAGGAACTCTCGAGAGATGCCCTGTCTACATCAGTGCTCTGGTGCATTCTGCAGGTGTGCCACCTATCCTCGCTGTCTGAATGTGTCTCCCCAAGTGTGATGTGTACTGGAAGAAAGGAGTCCCAGGGCTATCCAGCGTTGTAAAGGGGTCCCGCCATAACCACTCCCCAGGATCCCACTGAAATCGAGAGAGCGGACGACTCTCCCATGCCCAAAGACTCCAAGCCGGATCCTCTGCCACCGCTGCTAGATCCAGATCGACAACCCACTTTTTGCCGAGGGATCCCATAATCCGCACTCTCTGGAAATAGCACCGAGACACAATCTTTGTCTCCTCTGTAGTCTGTCGTAGTCGGCCTCCCTCTACCACCTCAAAGCATATACATCCTATGAGCTCTGAGGACCCTCGACTGCAATAAGAATCTCGTGCCACGTGAATGCCCCCATCCATTGGGGTGTGAGGGGTCTCGTCTATCTAAGTCCAGGCCTCGGGGATAGCCATGTAAATCTCTGTACACATCTAGAGTGCCCCTCGCAGCCCAGCCAACTGCTCCCCCTGAAGCTGTGGGGAGAGCCATCTAAAGTGCTTCCAGTCTCCCGGGCTCCTGGCCGGTCCAGAGTCCATCACTCCCCAAGAGAGAGGTGGCCAAGCCCCAAGCATATGTCCCTGCTCCATTGTCACCATCGGGCTCCAAATCATAGGCTGCCTAGCGTACTCCTCTGGGGACTCTAGTGCCCGCTAGAAGAGGGCTAGCCGGAGCTCCTCCCAAGCTCGTAGCAAGCTACCGATAAATCTATTCTCAAAGCGGTGGCTCATCCCCACCCGTCGAACATCCGTGAAAATCCACTGCACCCCTGGTCTCTAGGGTCCACCATGCATTGGGTTCCTTTCATGGACTCTCTGCAGCAAAAATTGCTTCCAAGGCTCCCCACCTGGCAGCAAACCTCTGACTATGAGCTTTCCCAACAAAGCTCTGCTCTAGCATGCAGGATCCACGAGGCCTAGCCCTCCCCGTGAGGTGGGAAGAATGATCACTGGCCATGCAACCTTGGCCCTTGCCGGCCTGCCATCCCCCCCTGACCATAAAAGGTTCCAGATCAAGCGCTGCACCTAACCCAAACATGATCTAGAGAAATCCCAACAGGAGGTGATGTACCACATCGTCTTGAGGAGAACCTGGTTGGCCCACCACCATGGTCTACCAGTGAAAGTCTAGCTGTGCTCCAATGAAGAAGCTTCTTCCTGACACTTAGGAGAAGGGGGGGCTATCTACTGCTCTGGAGATATGTCCAGTCCCACCTGGCATCCAAGGTATCTCACTGCCATGCCCTCCGGTATCCATCTGAAGTTAGGACTCGGTATCCAATCTGGCAAAGGAGAAGGGCCAATCCAGAATCCGCATGATTTGTGCCAATTAATATGCACCCCCCAGGCCAGACAAAAGCTCTCTAATGCCTATTGAAAATGCCCAAGGTTGGCCTCACAGCCCCTCAAGAACATCGTTGTGTCATCGGCAGAGTCTGAATCCAGTAGTGTCTCATCCCGAATCGGGAGACACGACCAGGGGATAGCCCTGCCGAACTGATCGCGAAAGCATAAACCGGTCGCCGCCCATCAACACCTAGCTATGGTCTATTGAATAGAGTGATGCTACTCCTTGTATCCACTGCTATGAGAATCCCATGCGCGCCATAGTGCCCTCAAGGAAGCCCCAATCCACTCTGTCATAGGCCTTCTCGAAGTCCAGTAAGAGGATAGCCAAATTCTCCCCTTGGAGGCAAGCTGAGGTAGATGCCTCCCAGAATGTAAAGATATTGTCAAGGATACTTCTACCCTTAACAGAACCACTCTACGTGGGATGGATCAACTCAGCAAAACTAATGGCTTTGGCTAGGATTTTGTATGTTGTACCAAGAAGGGTGATCGGCCGCCAATGTCTGATCTCCTCTCTGTCTACCCCCTCTTTGGGTATCAAGTGAATCAAGCCTTCTGTAAGGCTCTCTGGCATATCACCACTGTCCTGAAAGGCCATCCTCATCCCTAGCTCAAGCAGTTCCCAGTACCAAATATAGAAAGCTACAGGCAGTCCATCCTCCCCAAGGCAGCTCCCTCTAGGCAAGGCCATAAGTGTGCGAGTGATCTTCCCCGAAAGCGGGGCCTCAAGAGTGCAACGCATGTGCGCAGTCATCGATGGACGCATGTGTGACCATACCATCTCTTCGCATCGGAGCACCTCCTCTGACGAAGGGACTGCTGTCATAAGTCCTTTGTAGAAATTTGTCGTCGCAATCTCTCTAACCTGGGCTGGGTCTGTGGCTACCAAACCATCTGCCCGCCTGAGACTCCTCACACCTGCCTATGCAGCCGCTGACTCCTCAAAGAACTCAGCTGTCACCCGGTCCCCCACCTTCGTCCAGTGAAAAGTGTCATGACCCTGTGAAAATGGAACAGCACAAGTGTGGGCATGGTGGTTGCTGAGCAAAAATATTAAATGATTCACATTTGGGGTGCCCGGACAGAGAGAATGATGTATGGACATCTCCAGGTGTGAAGGGGGGAACTAGAACATTAATATTTTAATGTTTTATGTATGGTTGCCCCTAGGCCTTAGTGGCCCCTAGGGAACTTTAATGTTTATTAAAGTTGGGGCCCTAGGACATTTTTGGAGAGAGGCCACTCCACTTTTGGAGTTGCATGCCTCTCTCACTTCTCTCTCTCTCTAGCTTTTGGGGAGTCGTGTAAGCTCAAGCGTGGAGAACATGGTCGACTGGCTGTGGTTTTTGCTGCTGTTTTCTGTGCAAAGCTGGCCGTACAGTCCACGTGTGCAGGCCGTACAGTCCAGGTGGAATTTGCCCGTACAGAACTGCTCCCTGCAGGTACAGGCTGCGCTAACAGTAGCTGAAGATGGGTACAGAATTGCTGCTGCAGGTTCTGTTTGCTGGTACAGTTGTACGGACAGGGCAGGTGGTGCTGGCGGCGTTGGACAGGACAGGTGCTGGCGGCGCTGGATAGAACAGGTACAGGCGGTGTTGAACTCAGGCTGCACACAGGCTTATACAGGTGAAGGAACCTGCAACTGTACGGACATGTACAGTGGTGAACTACTGACCTGTACGGACAGGTACAGTCGGTTCCAGATCTGTTCAGTTCTGAGCAATAGCAGGCAGTGTATCTCCAGTGGTAGGCAGAGCTTTTCCAGAGCTTGGTTGGTGCAAACAGTCAGGTGGTTTTGCAGGGGAAAAAGTACAGACAGTCTTTGTCAAGTACAGACTGGTACAAACTGCTTCGCGAGTGCAGAACCACGAGCTGATTTGGTAAGCTTTGAACTTGTCCATCTATCTTTCTTTCCATTGGCTTATGTCTGCTGCTGCAGAGTTGTGCTATCTGGCCCCTTGTGAGAGGAGGGGTATGGCAGATTGAAAGGGTGGACACAGAGATTGGACAGTGAATGTATGTATGTGAATTGGAGAGATAATTAGGGTTAGAGTTTCGTGTGGGAGACATACACAGAGAGAACAAGGGAGAGAGAGAGAGTTGTGGGGATAAGTGAACTCATCAAGTTTAGAGTGTGTGACTCCCCTATCACACATGTATATTGCACTAGTACACATAGTGCACTTAGTACATCAAAAGTACTAAGTGTACTATGTACTATAACTTATGGGCTTGTACACACTATAAGGGTGGGCATAATGCCTTTACCCCAATAACCTCCCACTTAAAGGCAAAGTGCCCTTAAATGAAGGAAAAGAAAAATCAGCATGTACATGATAATATACAAGGCCATATCAAGGCTGAAACTGGCCTCATCCAGTGTCTGCAATGAGCAAACCGCTCCGGAGGCAAACTCTTTGTCAACAGATTAGCCGGGTTGTCATCCGTATGAATCTTAACAAGCTGAATTTGCTTGTTCTCTATCACCTCTCTGATGAAGTGATACTTCACATCCACATGCTTCGTCTTTGCATGAAAGACAGGGTTCTTTGCCAACTGGATGGCACTCTGATTGTCACAATGCAACAATGGAATATCCCCTGTATAACCCAAATCAACCACTAACCGAGATAGCCATAATGCCTCCTTGCAAGCCTCTGTGGCTGCAATATACTCGGCCTCTGTAGTAGATAAGGCAGTGCACTTCTGCATCCTGGATATCCATGACACAGCACCTCCTGTGAATGTAAACACATAACCGGTAGTAGACTTCTGGTTATCTGGATGACCGGCATAATCCGAATCCGTGTAACCATGCACTAATGCATCCTGTTTGCCAAAGCATATGCACATATCCTGTGTGCCCTTCAGGTATCTCATGACACCTTTCACTGCTTCCCAATGCTTCTTGCCAGGGTTGGCCATGTATCTAGAAACCACTCCCACTGCAAATGCAATGTTCGGCCTAGTAGCAACCATGGCATACATGAGACTGCCACAAGCTGAAGCATACGGAATCTTGGCCATATCAGCCCTGTCTCTATCTAATTGTGGGCTGTCCATAGCACTGAGTTTCACATATGGAGGCAAAGGAGTACTAGTCTTCTTCCCCCCGTCCATATTGAACCTTTGCAAAACTTTGCCAATGTATTCCTTCTGAGACAAATACAACACATGCTGATTTCTATCCCGAAGTATCTGCATACCCAAAATGTGATTTGCATCACCCAAATCCTTCATACCAAAGGTTTGATGCAGCCTCTTTTTCAAGGCATCCATCTCTTTACGAGATTTCCCGGCAATCAACATATCATCAACATACAAGATGAGGATCAATAGACTGCCATCCAAAGCTTTCTTGGTGTATAAGCAGTGATCTATGTCACTTCTCCTGAATTTTTGGGATTTCATGAATGTATCAAATTTATGATACCATTCCCTTGGTGCCTGTTTGAGCCCATAAAGACTCTTTTTCAGCTTGCATACAAGCTTCTCCTTTCCATTAACTGCATAACCCTCTGGATGTTGCATATATATCTCTTCATGGAGATCACCGTGAAGAAAAGCAGTCTTCACATCCATCTGAATCAAGTCCAGATCATCATGTGCAACCAAAGCTAACACAGCTCTAAGTGTGGTCATTTTCACTGGAAAGAAGATCTCATCAAAGTCCACACCATATTCCTGCTTGAAGCCCTCAGCCACTAACCTGGCTTTGTATCTTGGCTTTGCATCTGGTGCAACTTTGAGCCTGTAAACCCACTTGCATGGCAAAACCTTCTTGCCTGCAGGCAAATGCACCAACTTCCATGTACCATTTTTGTGCAGAGAATCCATCTCTGACTTCATGGCACGCTCCCAAAGAGCCTTGTCTGCCCTCTGTAAAGCCTCCTTGTAACATGAGGGCTCCCCACAGTCAGTAAGCATCAAGTAGTCAACCCCTGGAACAAACCTGTCAGGGGCTCTGGAGGGTCTAGTGGACCTCCGTACCCAATGACCATCATTTGCAGGTTGCTGTTGGTGGCTCCTGTTCCATGCCATAAGGTTGAAAGATCATGCCCGGTATCTCTTCTAACTGTGGGATATCCATAGGGATATCTTCTGCCATCTCTGGCTGTCCATTTGGACCATTTTCAGCACCATTTAAGGGCTGGTTTTGCTGCTGTAATGGCTGATTTACAGCCCTTGGTTGTTGTCCATGATGTCCATCATCATCAAAGATGACTCTGCCAGGCTCCTGTTGCCTTGCAGGCTCCTTATACATGCATGTTTCATCAAAAATGACATCATTGCTGCGTATAATCTTTCTATTCACGGGATCCCAAAGTCTATACCCCATTTCACCTCTGTCACCATATCCTAGGAATATGCATTTGTGAGACTTAGGATCAAGTTTGGTGTGCATTTCCCTGCGTATGTGCACGTACGCAACGCAACCAAACACTCTCAAGTGCTTGTATCACGGAGGCTTCCCTGTCCATACTTCCTCTGGCACTTTCCCACCAAGCCTCGTGTTAGGTGACCTGTTTATAAGGTGAACGGCTGTCATAACAGCTTCAGCCCAAAAACCATGAGGTAATGCAGCATGTGACAACATAGAACGGACCTTCTCCTGAATGGTCCTGTTCATCCTCTCTGCTATCCCGTTTTGTGGAGGATCATAAGGAGTAGAGAGCTCCCTCTTGATGCCTTTAGCATCACAAAAGTCCTGAAACTGTTTGGACGTATACTCTCCACCATTGTTGGAACGCAAAGCCTTCAGTGTTTTGCCAGTTTGATTCTCAACAAGAGCAACAAACTTCTGAAACACTGAGAATGTATCACTCTTCAAACGAAGAGGATAAACCCACACCTTGTGTGTGGCATCATCAATAAAAGACACAAAATATTTTGCCCCTCCCAAAGAAAGCTGAGGCATCTCACATACATCTGTATGCACAAGCTCTAACTGAGCATCTTTCTGTCCAAGAGCTTTCTTGTGGGGGCACTGGAGTTGCCTGCCATATATACAATGCTCACAAAACTGAAAACTTGAAAACTTTAGAGAAGGCAAGTAACCCAAACGAGACAATTGCTCCATTCCTTTGACACTCATGTGTCCCAACCGGCTATGCCACAGAGAAATTTCCGGCAGCTCGGTTGCATTTACATTAGCATGGTGACAAACACCTGCATGCATGAAGTAAAGAGTGTCCACCTTAGAGCCTCTGGCAACAACCAGTGAGCCCTTACTAATCTTCCACTTTCCACGACCAAATGTGGTAACATAATCAGCATCATCAAGCTGTCCAGTAGAAAGCAGGTTCTTCTTGATCTCAGGCACATGCCTGACATCATGGAGCATAAGCTGTGAGCCATCTGAAAAAACAAGCCTCACATCACCTCTGCCAAGAATCTTGCATGCATGGTTATCACCCAAATAAACTACTCCTTCATTGCCAGCAGTATACTTGACAAACAAGTCTCTGCAACCTGTGACATGAAAGGAGGCACCTGAATCAATGATCCATGAGTGCATACCATGACCATCTCCTGTAAGAAGTGAATGGGCATCAAGTGAAGACGTGAATAGGACCTCATCCTCACTGTCACTGCATGTGACACATTGATTTCTTCAATCTTGACTCCACTTTTGCCCTTTGGCTTTACATCTTTGGCTTCATCTTTGTCTTTGTCTTTGCCTTTTCCCTTTTCCTTTTGATCATTTTTCCATTTGTAGCATTGCTTTTTAATGTGTCCCTTCTTGCCACAATAATGGCATTCCAAGTCCTTTTTGGAGCGAGACTTGCTCCTTCCCCGTTCTTGGCTTTTACCCCTTTGCTGGGATCTCCCACGTGCATTCATTGCATTGGACTTTCCAACAGAGTTGTTTTTCCTGTTCATCTCTTCTTGAAGAAGAGCACCCTCAACATCTGCATATGACAGCATAGCATTTGAATTGCTAGTGGCTGTCCTGAATGTGTCCCAACTCTCTGGCAAAGTGCATAAGAGAAAGGTGGCTTTGAACTCATCGTCCATTGCCAACTTTTGATTTATAACTTGGCTGACAATACCATTAAACTCATTTAGATGGGCTGCCATAGATGCCCCTTCCTTCATTTGAAGACCTATGAGTTTCTTTAACCAATACACTTTGCTTGAGGCACTTTGCTGGGCATACAATCTCTGCCACATTCCCCAAGCTGTCTTCTCTTCACACGAATGCTGAAAAGTAAAGTGTCTGACACAGACAACATGATGGTGGATCTTGCTAGCTCATCCATATCTTCCCACTCTTCAGCAGTAAGAGAAGCGGGCTTTACACCCCTTTCTTTGACAGGCTTGTGCTGCTTCTTCTGGAGCAACACATTATAGCACTGGGTTTGCCAAATATCATAGTTATGTGAGCCTTCAAGCTTCTTGATGTGAAGCAATGAAGAGCTCTCACCTGTGGTTGCCATAGCAATATGCAACCTGTCAATGCCTGACTCCCTGCAAAATGTGCAAACACTGCACCAAAGCACACAAAGTGCTCACAGTTGTTCTCCCAAGCTTTATCTCCCACTGCGGAAGCACGAATGCAACTTTTCTCCCACTTTATGTGATGAAATCACCAAAATCTGGTTGCTGCAGATTTAGGACAGCACCTTAAATGTGCTCTGTTCCCCTTCCAAAGTACTGTACAGCAGTACTAAGTGCTCACCAATGATGTACCAAACCTGTACCGACAAGTACAGCAGCTGAAATTGAACCTTTTGCTCACTCAAATCAATGTGCAGCCATGCCAAAACTTGTACAAAGCTGTACCAAATCTGTACCAGCAGGTACAGTAGCAATAAATGCTCTCCTGGCTGTCCAAATGAGTGAAAATCAGACTTTTACAGTCCCGAACACTGCATACAACAGTCCCGAACAGAAATTGGGCAAAAGCTCCTTGACTGCAAGCTGATTTCTGAGGATTCAAGGCATAAAAGTCTTGCTTGCTGCTTTGCCAAGCTCAACAAGCATAAAATCTTGAAAAGCCCCTTGATTTGAGATCAATTTCTGATCATACATGGTACATTGACGCACATGAAGGCATCCAGAGTGTTCACGATGCTTCCCCCTGGCCACATATACATCCAACACATGAAAGCCCCTTGATTTACAGGCACATTGAGTGCTTGACAGGCATCAACACGTTGCCCAAAGCATCAAATGCGAGTGCCTGCATGCAAATCAATCCAATCGGCACAAAAGCCCCTTGATTTGCACTGCAATTTGCTGCAATTTTGCCCGAATGTGCGATTTCTCACATCATACAGCATGAATGAATGCTTAATTGCACAATTACATCAAAAGCCCCAAATTTTGACATCCAATTTTCTGCAAATTGATCCTGATTGTGACCAATGTCACCCAATTTTGCCAATTTCGCTCAAAATTTGAGCAATTTGGCACCTGTACTTGCTCAATTGATGATTGTACCTGCTCAATTGCAAGTCCCAAAAAAAAATTGAAGCAAGATACCTTGTAATTTCTGATTTTTTGTTGCAGGAAAGGGGGGTTTGCTGAATTTGCTGCTGCTGTATACTACTGTTGTAGTCGGGCAGGTGCTGCACGTGTGTTAATGCTGATGCAGAAAGGGGGGAGGCGCTTCTTGCTGATGTGCCTGCTCGTTGCTGTGCGTGTACGGATGGCTAGGCTGCGTAGCTCTCCTCAGCAAGCAGCGTGTGGGCTGCGTAGCTCTCCTCGTGGGCAACAACAGTAGACGGCGCCTTGGAGAAGGTGACGTGGAGCTGAGCGCCGCCCGCCTGTTGACGCCTTGTGGCTGCGCCTGGGTTCTCCTCGTAGCCAGCCGTCGACCAAAGCCTTGTGTGTTCGCTACGAGCTCGCCTTCATGGGGACACGTGTTCATTCGTTGACGCCGCCTCCGACCGGTAGCTCTACGCTGTCTAACGCCCAGCGCTGACACCCCTGCGTTACACGTTGACTCTTCGCCTTCTTCTCCACCTGCCCTTCTCCGTGCCCGAGCTGCCACCTCTCTCCGCTTCTGGACGCCCCGCTTCGGCACTCTCTGAGTGACCTTTGAAACTCTGTGAATCAAAGCGCTGCTGCTGTGCAGGTCGGGTGTCCTACATGCAGAGCATGCTGGGATATCGTCTACAGCGATGGAAGCATGCTGTTCTTCACCGGTGCAATACTTCATAGGGCGGCGATGGAAGCAATCGGCAGAGAAAAAGAAGAGAGGCGGAGGGAATGACCATAGCTCTGATACCAGTTGAATGGGAGAGATAATTAGGGTTAGAGTTTCATGTGGGAGACATACACTGAGAGAACAAGGGAGAGAGAGAGAGAGTTGTGGGGATAAGTCAACTCATCAAGTTTAGAGTGTGTGACTCCCCTATCACACATGTATATTGCACTAGTACACATAGTGCACTTAGTACATTAAAAGTACTAAGTGTAATATGTACTATAACTTATGGGCTTGTACACACTATAAGGGTGGGCATAATGCCTTTACCCCAACAGTATGTGCTGAGTTGTGGAACCATGTACATGGGATATGCCAGATGTGTGCTCAAGGCTGCCCTGTTGAATAGTCTTGGCTGATCAGAGGGGAACACAGACTGTTGCTTTTGCGGGACACAGATCTGTGTGTGTATCCTCTGTGCTAAGAGGTATTGTGGGCTGCCAGATTGGACATACAGGTGTACTCTCCTGGCTGGTCTTGTTGTACTCAGCTTTACATCTTTTTGAAATTGAATAAAGAAATACCGAAAGGGGCTCCAAGCTTTGGGGCCAACAGGTGTCGTTCTCTTTTCAGATTTGGGGCACTCTAGCTCCAATCACTTTTGTTTTTATATCTGGACTACAAGTGGAAGGGTGACTGCTAGTCTACTGCACTTTGGTTTCTACCAAAGGCCGGTTTCAAGGTTCCGTCCTTGGGACCAATCATCAACTTTCTTAAGGGGATGAGCTCGTGGTTGACTCGAGGAAAGTCATCGCTGAAAAATTCAGCAACATGTCTGATACAGAAGATGAGTACTTTTATCATGAAGAGGAAGAGCAAGAGACCTCTCCTGAGAGAAATGCATCTGAGGATATTTTTGCAGGAGAACAAGCTGCAGATGATGAGCATTATGAGGATGTAACACAGCCAGAGGATGTGCCTAGTAAAGAGGATGATGATGCTCAGTTTAAAAATCGTTTGGCTAGTGTTATGGATGTGTTTATGCAGCTCACACAAAGTGAGAAGGTTGCTGAATTTATGAGATCCCGTACAGAGCCCGAAAAGAAGAAGAAGGTGCGTTCTAAGAACCTTCCTCAGGGCCATAGTGGTGCCATCCCACATGAACCATCTTTTGGACAGTTTCCGAACATGCAGCATGCTTATGGTGCTAATTCTCAGAGTTCCTTCTTTGGACAGCCATCTATTCCTCAGTAGACTATGCATCCAGGTTATTTTGGTGGTGGCTCTGTGTTTCAATCTATGAGTGGGGGTTATCCTCAGGGAGGCATGGGTATGCCAAGGCCTTTTGGAGCTAATTTTCAGCCTGGTATGCAGGGGAATATGTATGGTGGTATGCAGTCCGAAATGCAAGGCAATATGTTTGGGAGCATGCAACCTGGAATGCAAGCAAATATGTATAGTGGCATGCAGCCCGGTATGCATAACGGAATGTTTGGAAACATGGCTGGAATGTATGGCATGCCAGGTGTGGGAATGGGTAATGTTGACCCTATGATGGGCATGAATGTTGGGGGCAACAATCTTGCGAAGCCACTTCCATATGATAATCTAACGCCTATGGGTAAGGCGAAAGATTATAAGGAAGGGGGAGTTGCTGTGAAGTTTGATACATTCAGTGGAGCCAAAGATAAATTAAAAGCACTTACCTTTTTACAGCAGTTTGATGTTGCTTTTTCTGGTGGGAATTACACAGAGTCCTCTAAAGTGAGGAAAGCTGCCACTTTTCTCAAAGGCAATGCTTTGCAGTGGTGGTCTACTCTTCTTCCGTAGGGCATAGCACCCACTACTTGGGTACAATTTAAACAAGTTTTCTCTTCCGTATGGCTCACATCTACGTTTGAGGTGGATGTAATGACTGCATGGCATAAGTTGGATGCTTCAAAATGTGAAAATTTGGAAGATTATAATAAGAAGTTTTGGGAAGCTTTACTCCCAGTGACTTCTTACCGTGCAGTGCCTTTGTCTGAGCAGGTAGAGAAGTATTGTTGTGGGCTGCCTAAAGAGGTGTGTGATTATTGTATCAAGACTCGAGTAACGAACATGTCACAGATGATAGAGAATGCTATGACAGCTAATGCGTTACTCATTGGAGGTTCATCTGGGTTTAAAGGCAGTAAGAACTCGAGCAAGAAAGCTGAAAAATCTGGGCATGCTTCTCGTGATGCTAAAGGGTCTTCAGAGACGCGATATAAGAAGTTGCCAATGTCCAAGAGAACTTCTGAGGAAAGACAGGCTTTTAAGAGATGCTCGGAAATGTTTTTACTGTACTGAAGAGGGACATATGTCATTTAATTGTCCCAAGAGAAAGTCCCAAAAGGACTCTGACAATAAAGGAGAGCCCAAGTCAAAGAAACCAAAACCTTCTGCAGGGTTAGTTCCTGATCTTGTTGGGGAACAGCCGAGTGGTGAAGAGACAGAGTTGTGCAGGGCATGGGGCAAAGTGAGAGATCAGAATGCCTTGATATTCTTTGACACAGGTGCTAGAGCCAACTTTATCTCACTGGATTTGGCTGGCCGATTGGGGATTCGTGCAGAGGAGATGGGGCCGTTATATGAGGCTAACATGGCTTGTCCAGGGTATGCAGAACCTGTTACTCCCATCATTGGGAAGCTCAGGCTTCATTTGCAGGGTTATGTGGACAGCGAAGAGTTTTTCATCATGCCTCTGGATGGCTGTGATGTTTTGTTGGGTATGCCATGGTGCCACAGAGTACATGCGGTGGTGGACACATACAATAGGAAGATCACTTTGACTCATAGAGGGAAAGAACATGTATTGGATGTAAAACTTAAAGGGGAATATGTTCCTATTGTATCAGCTTCGGCAATTTCATCAGTAATGAAAAAGCATCTTTCCGCGTACTTGATTTATGTAAAGGATGCACAAGATGATGAGTCTAAGTCTAATTTGTCTATGTTAGATAAGGATAGGACTGATTTCTTATGTGGTTTCCAAGATTGTTTTCCTGAGTCATTGCTAGGGGAACTTCCTCCGGAGAGGCCAGAAGATCACGCCATTGATCTCATTCTTGGTAGTACTCCACCAAATAGACCGCCGTACCGTGTTAGTGCAGCCCAACAAGAAGAGATTATGAGTCAGGTACAGGAGCTGTTGAATAAAGGGTTGATACAGCCTAGCTCATCACCCTTTTGCTCACCTGTACTCTTAGTGCAAAAGAAGGATGGTTCTTGGCACATGTGTATTGACTACAGGGCGCTGAACAAGAATACCATCAAGAATCGATTCCCCATACCGAGGATCGATGACATTTTGGACCGCTTACAGGGCTCCACAGTCTTTAGTCGCATTGACTTGAAAAGCGGGTATCATCAGATACGTATTAGACCCGAGGATGTGCATAAGACAGCATTTCGAACCACGTTCGGGTTGTATGAGTTCTTGGTTATGCCCTTTGGTTTGACAAATGCACGTGCCACATTTAACAGAATGATGGACAGGATTTTCAGGCCTCATAAAGCGTTTGTGGGCACATTCTTTGATGATATGATTGTGCATTCACAAACTGAGGAAGAGCATAGAAGGCATTTGGCCATTGTGTTTGCAGAACTCAGGAACCATAGGTTGGTTATTAATGGCAAGAAGAGTGAATTTTTCTTGCAAGAGATACACTTCTTGGGGCATATTGTGTCTAAGCATGGAGTCCGTATGGATCCAGCGAAGGTGGAAGCAATTCTTAATTGGCCAGATTTGAAGACCGTGCATGATGTACGCAGCTTTTTGGGATTGTGTTCTTATTAGAGACGGTACATACGGTACTTTGCCGAAATTGCTTCGCCCCTTCATGCCTTAACAAAGAAGGCAACTCCGTTTAGATGGGCTGATCGGGAAATTACAGCCTTCAAAAAGCTTAAAGAAAAGCTTACTTCGGATCCAGTATTGGTATCGCCGGACCTCCGAAAGGCTTTTGTTGTCCAGTGTGATGCATGTGGAAGTAGCATTGGGACAGTTCTTATTGATGCATGGCCGACTGTGTGTTACCAGGTCATTGCGACTCAAGGTTATGATTGAAAGTCATGCTCCACCGTATGGAGGTCATAGAGGTATTGACGCTACGGTGAAAGTAGTGGAGACTTTCTTTTATTGGCCAACCTTGAGAAGAGATGTTGATGCTTTTGTAAGGCAATGCATCGTATGTCAGAAGGTAAAGTTTGACCGTCAAAAGACACCAGGGTTATTACAGCCTTTACCTATTCCAGATAGACCTTGGGAGAGCATTGCCATGGATTTTATATTTGATCTTCCACGGACACAAACGGGCAATGATGGCATTTGGACTATCATATGCAGGTTCAGTAAGCAGGCTCATTTCATTCTCGTGCGTAAGATGATCAAAGTGGATCATATGGTGAAGTTATTCATGGCGAACATCTTCAAGTATCATGGCTTGCCTACGTCTATCATTAGTGACCGTGATCCACGGATGACGAGTTTGTTCTAGAGAGGGTTGTTTGACAACATGGGTACAACTCTCAAGTTTTCATCGTCATTTCATCCACAAATAGATGGTCAGTCAGAAGAGGCTAGCTCTACAGTGTTGGATCTTCTCAAGTGTTATGTGTCAGAGCACAAGCAACAATGGAAAAAATATATTCCTTTGGTGGAGTTTGCATATAACAACACTGTCCATACCTCGACGGGCAAGGCGCCTTTTGAGATTGTGGAAGGAGGGAAGAAGGTACCACCCATTTTGCATACAAAGGATAAGATCTTTGAGGCTGATCAGTATGTGGAAAATATGGATGAAGCTTATCGGAGAGTTAAGTTGGCACTCCAGAAAACTCAGCAGAAGCAAAAGAAAGCCGCAGACCGTCACAGACCTTCTTTAGAGTTTGCATTGGGTGATTGGATTCTTTTGCGATTTGAAAAGGCTAGACTCAAGAAGATGAAGGGTAAAGAGCGCTTATTCCCTAAGTTGAGCATGCGTTATTATGGGCCTTTTCAGGTATTGGAAAAGATTGGTGAGGTAGCCTATCGTTTGAAGCTACCAGATCACTGGAGGATTCACAATGCTTTTCACGTGAGTCTCCTTAGACCTTTCCGTGGGGATGTGCCTGAGGATGTATCAGATGAGGCTCAGCCGGAAGTTGAGGAACTTGATGAGGTTCTTATTCCAGAGCAGATACTGGCACATAAGGAAAGAAAGGTACGAGGTAAAGTTTCCCGTCGCTATCTTGTGAAGTTCAAGAACTATTCACCGATGGATGCGAAGTGGATGGAGGAAGGTGACTTAACAGATTCACCTCAGGTTTTGCAGCTTTATCTCGATGCCTTTGAGTGGGGTAGCACCTCCACTCCCTTGATACAGACAGGCTCAGATGACATCTAGAGGTTGCTTGGTGCAGTTTTTATCTCACCCGAAGGTACTGATGGCTGACAGTACATCTGTTTATGGGACTTCTATGATATATGTGTACTAGTCACATTGGATATTGTGGTTATGTATGGTTCACAGTGGTATATAACGTGGACTACTACTACGCCATTGATTTGCAGTGAATGTTGATACATGAGCATAGCTTAGAGAGATTGGGATGCTGATCTTGCCATATTGTATATTTCACTTTGGATATTTTGCTGTATCACTAGAATGCAATCGAGGACGCTTGCCATTTTTCAAGAGGGGGGTATGTCATGACCCTGTGAAAATGGAACAGCACAAGTGTGGGCATGGTGGTTGCTGAGCAAAAATATTAAATGATTCACATTTGGGGTGCCCGGACAGAGAGAATGATGTATGGACATCTCCAGGTGTGAAGGGGGGAACTAGAACATTAATATTTTAATGTTTTATGTATGGTTGCCCCTAGGCCTTAGTGGCCCCTAGGGAACTTTAATGTTTATTAAAGTTGGGGCCCTAGGACATTTTTGGAGAGAGGCCACTCCACTTTTGGAGTTGCATGCCTCTCTCAGTTCTCTCTCTCTAGCTTTTGGGGAGTCGTGTAAGCTCAAGCGTGGAGAAGGAGAAAAGAAGCTGGTCGACTGCTGGCTGTGGCTTTTGCTGCTGTTTTCTGTGCAAAGCTGGCCGTACAGTCCACGTGTGCAGGCCGTACAGTCCAGGTGGAATTTACCCGTACAGAACTGCTGCTGCAGGTACAGGCTGCGCTAACAGTAGCTGAAGATGGGTACAGAACTGCTGCTGCAGGTTCTGCTGCTGGTACAGTTGTACGGACAGTTGTACGGACAGGGCAGGTGCTGGCGGCGCTGGACAGGACAGGTGCTGGCGGCGCTGGACAGGACAGGTGCTGGCGGCGCTGGACAGAACAGGTACAGGCAGCACTGAACTCAGGCTGCGCACAGGCTTATACAGGTGAAGGAACCTGCAGGTACAGCTGTACGGACAGGTACAGTGGTGAACTACTGACATGTACGGACAGGTACAGTCGGTTTCAGATCTGTTCAGTTCTGAGCAATGACAGGCAGTGTATCTCCAGTTGTTGCAAGCAGAGCTTTTCCAGAGCTTGGTTGGTGCAAACAGTCAGGTGGTTGCAGAGGAAAGAGTACAGACAGTCTTTGTCAAGTACAGACTGGTACGAACTGCTTCGCGAGTGCAGAACCACGAGCTGATTTGGTAAGCTCTGAACTTGTCCATCTATTTTTCTTTCCATTGGCTTATGTTTGCTGCTGTAGAGTTGTGCTATCTGGGTCCTTGTGAGAGGAGGGGTATGGCAGATTGAAAGGGTGGACACAGAGATTGGACAGTGAATGTATGTATGTGCTGAGTTGTGGAATCATGTACATGGGATATGCCAGATGTGTGCTCAAGGCTGCCCTGCTGAATAGTCTTGGCTGATCAGAGGGGAACACAGAGTGTTGCTTTTGTGGGACACAGATTTGTGTGTGTATCCTCTGCGCTAAGAGGTATTGTGGGCTGCCAGATTGGACATATAGGTGTACTCTCCTGGTTGGTCTTGCTGTACTCAGCGTTACATCTTTTTGAAATTGAATAAAGAAATTCCGAAAGGGGTGCCAAGCTTTGGGGCCAACAGGTGTCGTTCTCTTTTCAGATTTGGGGCACTCTAGCTCCAATCACTTTTGTTTTTATATCTGGACTACAAATGGAAGGGTGACTGCTAGTCTACCGCACTTTGGTTTCTACCAGAGGCCGGTTTCAAGAAGCGTGTTTGTGGTAGCTGAACTCATGCCAACGGTCCACTGTCACTCGTAGCTCCTGCCTCGCCTGAGTCAGCTGCGTCTCTATCCAAATGCTCCCCAGGTGGGTCTCCTATTGAAGAGAGGCCGGACTACTCCTCTGTGCCCTCTCATCCTCCCTCAACTGGGCCAATCTCACCCGAGCCTCCTCTCTGAAGACCGTGCTGACCTCTTGTAGCCCTCTTGCCGCACTGCTCTCGCCACCTCTCCGGGCGTCCACTGTAGTCGGCTTCAGATCCACCTTCTCCTTCATGCCATCATCCTCAATCAGGCGCTCGGGAATCTGGACACTCTGGGTACCTCTCTCCTGTCCTGGGTCATCCAGCTGTAAGATCACTGGGGCATGGTCCGAGAAGGTGGTGCCCGGCAAGATCCCAACCGTCTCCCCTCTCCTACTCACCCACTCATCCACATACCATCGGTTGAGACGGGAGAGGTTGGCTTCCCCAACCCTCATGTTTGATTTAGAAAATGCTAGGCTACCAGGCACATGTGCAATCTCATCCACATGCCAAGCTTCTGACAATCTCAGGCCAAAACAAAGGCGCTCGCATGTAGCCAACTCCTCTCCCTGAATTGTAGTAGAGCTGCCGCCCTATCTATATCCAACATCCTCTAACATATTGAAGTCTCCCCCCACGCACCAATGGGGGGTCATGGGAAGGGAGGCCTCAATCAATGTCTAGAACACTGCTCGGCCACTAGCCGCATTCGACGCATAAACATTAAGAAAGCCCACTCTGTCCTCTCCAATGCGCAAAGTAACCCACTGTGCTCTCCCAGGCACTATGATACCTCTGTCAACAATCAGAGGGCGACAAGACTTCGCAATAGCAATACTTACACTGCCCTGGGCACAAGCTGTGCCAAAGCCTGCTGACCAAAATACATCACTCTGTCCTCTGAGCAACCATCCACACCGTCTAGTCCTGCTCTCACTAAGGTGGTGCTCCTGAAGCATAAGCACATCTATCTGTCCACCCACCAAAGCAGTTTGTAACTCCTATCTTAGTCTACCCCTGTAACGACTGTACTGGGGGCCTCCCATGACCTTCACATCCCATGAGACTGCTCTCATGGGGAAACTGAGTAAGAGGAAGGCGCCGTGTCTACGGCAATACGAGCCACCTTCGAAGGGAGCTTCGACAGGGAGTAATCTGTGTCAGCTCTCCCCCTCAAGGGAGCCCAATGATCACATAGGGCTTGGCGGAAGAATGCCCAACCCACCTTCACCACTGCGACACATGCCATCTCGGGCAAAAACCAAGTTGGTAGGCTTCTTGTACACATATTTGAGCACAATCCACATTCTTGACCCGCCTTCATCCGACCTTCTGATGACCTCCGAAAAAATACCCGAAGGTTGCACCCTGCAAGGGTTGTTCTTCTCCCTTAAGTCCACTTCTCTCCGCACCCAACTTTGAGCTCTTGCCATGCTCTGCTCCCGCCCTCTTCCGTGACATCTTCTTCTCCTGAGCCTCGCCGGACACAGACAACCTTCTCAGTCAGCAGGGCAGCTCGGAGCCTCGAGCTTGGCTCTGTTGATAGACCAGTTCTCTAGGTGCTTCCTTCCCCTATATCGACCATGTGAATCATATGACATTGGCTTAGATATGAAATACACTTCAAAAACATCAAACAACAAGACTATTATCAAATAATCCAATAATGATTATTTCATAAGAAGAATATTATGCACATGTTATGTCCCTTAATAACGAACAATGAAAACTATATGATGATATTGACCAAAAAACGTTACAACCCAGTCCAACGACTAAACATATTCATCACTGGTGGAGGTGAATGAACTGGAAAAACCTACCTACTACATTGTCTAGAACAAGGATTAGCACGTTTCTACAAAAAATCACTAGGTATCGATTACAATTTTGATAAACCATTGATATTAAAAATGGAATTCACTGGAAAAGCAAGTCACAACATCGGAGGCACAACTATTCATTCAACATTACACATACCTATAAACACTAAAAACCTAACAAGCCTCTCTAGAGAAGCATTGCAAATGCTAACACTAAAATATAGTCAAGTGAAATCAATCATTATAGATGAGATATCAATGGTAGGAAAAATATTGTTCGACTTTGCTAACAATCGACTAAAATCCATAAAACACAATCACAATGAACATTTTGGAGGTGTGGATATCATAATATTAGGAGACTTTTATCAAATTGGACCAATAAGAGATAAATGGGTATTTGAACAAGGCAACGAAGGAATTGAAACATTCATTCTATCATACTGGCAAACAATTGTTGGGGTAAAGGCCACGTGGCCGTAACCCGTTCACTAACCCATCACTAACGGATATCATTCTTTGGTAATATAGATAAAATATGGAGTGTGGTTCATATTGAACTACTGAGAGCTCCACCAACACTGTGTGTCTTCTTCTTCCTCTCCTCCTTCTTGCACTCACACACACGCACCTCCATCCCGGGAGATCCCAACAACTGATATCAGAGCCTGGTTGCAGGCGTAGCAGCGGTGTAGCTTGGATCTGGAGCTTACCATAGCAGGAAGCTCGAAGGTCGACGCCGACGGGAGAGCTACTACACAAGGGTTTGCCCTTTATTTGCCCACTTCAATTGTGGAAGAAGGTGTGTGCATAGCAGGAGGTCTGCAGGTGCGTGGAAAGGGAAAACCTGTGAGCAAGTACAATCGTTTTAGTGCTGATTAAGGAAATATCTGACAAAAGCAAAATTTTGGAATTTTGTTCGCGTTAGCTAAAGGAAAACGGCATTCCGCACGTTTTTGCGTCTCACGGGCTAAGTGAAATTCTGCACCATTTTGGAGTTATTTCGAAATTTTTGTCAGGACAGCACATACTACGTTCGGCTCCAGATCTGCTCTGTTCCCAACTTCTCAGTGCATGTTTGAGATCTACTTCAAATCTATTAGCGGGATCGGCTACATCATCATCTCCGGGAGCATTCTTCAGTCCAGGTACACATATCATCAGATACGCTTCGATCTGCACTGTTTACTGTGCTTGCCAGGTTCTAGGGGAGGTGCAGCCATACGACGGCTCTGCACTATTGGCATGCACCTAGCAGATTGATGTATTGATATTGTAGGTCTTCTGGTTGTGAGTCACGCTAGGAGACAGACCACCGCAGCAGCAGTCAGAGACACTGGACTATTGTGGATGTATATACATTGTGGTTTATTTTACGTATTTGGATAGTTGCATAGCCATTTGTGAGGGCCCTGCGTGAGGTTTTATGAAGCTGGTGTGATCCGAGCGTGGCGTAGGACACACTGGTGGATTAGGTACAGCTGGAGTATCCCTCGAGCACCCCATATTCGACATCGACTACAGGATGTATGTTTACTGTGGTTAGACAGTTTGGATTGCATGTATTGCTGTCACTAGCCGCTGAGGCATTGAGTCAGTTTATGCCTCACAGAGTTACTGTGGTTTAGTAGACGGTTTATGCCCAGTTTTTGATGCTCAGAGTGACAGTCATATTGTGCATGTTCAGCGCATGAGCTTTCTACGCTCAGTTTTATCACTGGTTTCTGGTTCAGTTGCTCGTTTTGCAGGGGAAACTCTGCCGAATTTTTCCCATAATTTCTATGCGTTTTGCCATTGGTTTCTAGTGTCAGAGAACACTCGTATCATTGGCTGATTTTGCTCCATTTACAGGGGAGACTCCGTCGGATTTTTTGCAGAGTTGTCAGAGTTCTTTGGGTTAGAGTGCAGTTATGGCCTCGAGTAGCGGTGAGAAGGACATCTACAATATCCGCAAGTTTGATGGCACCAACTTTCCTATATGGAAAGAACATATTCATGATGTCTTGATACAGAAAGGGCAAATAGAGCCCATTACGGAAAGGCCTGAAGGCATCTATAACGATGCGCAATGGAAACAGCTTGATGCAAAAGCTCGGTCTATCATTCGGTTGCACTTGGCAGAATCGGTCTACTTCAGCATTGTTGAGGAGACTATGGCAATGGGTGTATGGAACAAACTCATCGCAAACTATGAGAGCAAAAGCGCGAGCAACAAAGTTTATCTCATGAAGAAGTTGTTTGATCTTCGCATGAAAGAAGGTACCAATATATCTGGCCATCTCAATGAGTTTAACAGCATTTTTTCGCACCTTATGGCACAAAGTTTAAACTTCGGTGAAGAGGTCAGATGCATTTTTCTGCTATGTAGTTCACCCTCATCTTGGGACACATTTTGTACCGCAATTAGCAACTCGGCACCCGCTCTACAGGACTAGCTTGTTGACGGAAGAGATTTGCAAAAAATCTCTTGAATCCTCAAAGGGTGAGGGGGCGCACTAAAGACCGTGCCAAAGAGAAAGACCACAAGGGTGCTCGCAGCGAATCGAGAGTCTTTGCGTAATGTTGAGTGCTATCATTGCCATAAAAAGGGGCATTTGAAGAAAGATTGTCGTACATGGCAGAGAGACAATAAGAAAAGGTCTGATGAGAAGAAGCCTGAAGCAGATAATAAGGGCAAGAGCAGTATTGAAATCAAGGAACTCAATGTGGTCCACTGCCAAGGTTCCTCTAAATTCGTTTAGAGCACTCCGTTTACGTTAGATTAAGTGAGAGGTTGAAGCGGGGCTGCAGGGCTCTCGAAGCAGCCAGGGGGTGGGACTCTCGAGGACTTCATAGGATTAGGAAGGTTGTGTGTAGTGAGATTGTGCAATATGGGATGTTGCAGTGTTCCGCTTCATTGAACCATAAGAAATTAGGATTTTAGAAAACCCCTTTCTGACGTTTTTTCTTCTGTATTGTCTATTCTTTGTTATTTTATTCATTGCACCTTTATTTATTTCCGCATTAGGAGTAGGTTAGGTAGGTCCTACCGAACCCGTGAGATAGCGTGAAAACCATAAAATTGGCGCGTTGACCATAACTTGGAAAAAAGGGCTCGAATAGAATCCAATGCTTGTTGTATGAGCTTGAAAAGGGGCATAATCATTTCAGGATGCTAGAACACTCTAGTTTTGCATGACGAAGCTGTGGTAGAGAGTTTTTGATGATTGCTGAAATTTTGTCCTGCAACAACAAGAGATCGCGATCTCTTGTCATGTGCACACAGCTACATTTTTTATGCATGGATGTGTAGTACTATATGAATTATGCATGCTGGACATGTAACACACCACATGTGAATTTTCAATTGCTTGTAATCATCAATCTAGCACCGTCACAGACACAAAAACTCAGTTCTGATATGCTTGCTTGATCAACTTTTCATGGGAAACATACTTTTTGTATATTACTAAGTGTCCTCTACATGTTGGTCAAATCAGAATATGCCACTGTGTATCAGCTAAGAGATCGCGATCTCTTGTCCTGTGCATAGAGGTACATGTTGAACATACCATGCTGAGCACCTATGTGTGAATAGCTTATGTGCATGTTTTGAGCTCCATTGAACAAATAGAAGTGCATGTTATGCTTGAAAAAGATCAAGGAACAGCGATTTTTGCATCATTCAGCATTCTTATCAAAGAACATTCAACTTTGACCGCTTGCATGCATCATATACAGTTGAAATAACTATATCCCAAGCTCTCAAACCAAAAAGTTATGACTTGACCACTTAAAAGTTGGATTTACTTGCTGAAAACCTTCCAAATAGAACTGCTTTGCACTTTTGAAGGCACTTTTGACAAAAAACTTGTATGTCCAACCTTCTCACAAGCCTAATATCATCATCCTCAACAACTCTGGCACATCAAAGCATACCACTGTGAAGCAGCTACTAAGAGATCGCGATTTCTTGCTGCTCTACATATTGCTAGTGGATGAGTAACCAGACTTGTAGGCCTATGTCTAAGGATCACAATGACCATGCTGGAGCCTGAACCTGAGCTCAGAATCACTAGTTCTCATCATTTTAGCACCTAAAACCGATAAAAACGCTCAATTG
Source organism: Cibotium barometz (assembly GCF_041138505.1). Classification (NCBI taxonomy): domain Eukaryota; kingdom Viridiplantae; phylum Streptophyta; class Polypodiopsida; order Cyatheales; family Cibotiaceae; genus Cibotium; species Cibotium barometz. Next base: position 48,373,204 of record NC_141081.1, on the reverse strand, counting down.
GAGTTATCTGCTTGTTTCAGAGTGTTTTTAAAGGTTGAAAGTGATTTTGGAATGATAGAACAGCTAAAAATAGCATGATTTAACTGTGGTAGAGAGCTGGACTCCATTGCTGAAATTTTGTCCTGCAACATACTGTACACATCTCTCTGCATCTCTTGTTGTTCAACATACTGTACACATCTCTCTGCATGGGTATGTTGCCCTATGGTTGTAGATCACAGTGAGGGTACATGAATGTGAGCTCTAATTCATCTGTTATCATCAGTTTAGCGTATTGCCAGACACAATTCTTATGTTCTGATATGCTTACTGATTCCATCTTTGAGTGTCAACATACTTTTTAGACCCAAGTGAAGGTGCTCTACATGCCTGGCTGATCAAAACAGGTCACTGTTCATCAGACAAGAGATCGCGATCTCTTGTGGTCCTCTATACTGCTAGGTTTTGATTATCTAGTCTTGAAGGCCTATTGATAAGGAGCATAATGAGCCAGACGGTACTTCAAAATACCTTTTGGATTGCAAGGTATCATGGATTTTGTGTTAACAACAGCCAAGGTTCTGCACTGCTAATGAATGCCATATTGCAGATGCACAGGTGAACTGATTGCTTACATAGCACAAGCATCTGTAATTTCACAATTCATACACCAAGTTTCAGCATATATCTCAAGTAAGGAGCCAGATACTGCTTAAAGATTTGATTGATTCCAGGCTTAAGCAATTGGAGTATAGCAGCTACTACCAGGACTTAGCTTTGGTCACTCACAAGGTATCAGGTTCGGTTTATTTTTTTGATTGAAGTCTTTATAATGAACCTGAGGTCGGGAGCTGTAATTAGGTCTGGTAATCCGGCAAGAAGTGTTGTTAGGAGCAGAGCCTCAACACAAGGGAGCACAGCTAGGTCACAGCCTAACGTAAGTGCACCAATAGAGGATGTAGCTTACGTATGTGACGATAAAATAACATATTGTATGGAAAATACCTACGGGGCAAAGATCTATCGTGATGCGATGAATCGCTTTGCAGTAAAGATAGAGGATCATACCTCTGAGTTTGATCCAGCACCATGGGTAAACTATCAAGACGATCGCTACATGGGAAGGGACGGAGTAATGTACTTAGTAGTTGAGAATCCTCACGTTGTAGATGTGTTGGGGAGCATAGTGCCTCTCGATCCACATTTTGGAACAAAGGTACCACCCACTAGGACTGCGATTGGTTAATCCTCTATGGACTAAAAAAGTCTTTATAGACGATCCAATCAAGGCCATGTAAAAAAGGGAAGATTCGGGGACTGATTTCTACTACATACACAACAACCCGTTACCTCTCACAGCTTATCTGACGAGAAGGTCTTATATGTGTATTTCAAAGCAGCAGTAGGTCCTTCGAGGTCGGCCGTCTTTTTAGACAAATTTGGCCAAGAATGGGGATTACTGCTAGAAGATGAAGCAGTGATGTTCACTGACATGGGAATACCAGTGACTATGATTAACAAAGGAGATGCAAGTACTTCGGCGGTCAAAACTCCTATGCCTGTACCAAGGTACACGCCAAGTCCAACTCCTTATCCCGTGCCTAGTGTGTCACTATCTTATCTAGCACCTAGTGCTCCTATGGCTCCAAGCTTACCACACGAGTATCTTTTGTGGAGGGGTTTGTAGCTCCAAGATCTCCTACCTCACACAGACCAGCGGGTTCGGGAATAACGCATGCCACGAGTGGTCATCCGGCAAGTAGAGTGCCAATAGGACCACCAGTATCATACCACACACGAATGGTGTCTACACAGGGTTTAGGCCAGGTAGATCATCATGGGAACCCACTCGCAGTAAAGTGAAACCAACTCATTTCCAAAAAGTGGGTTAAGAAATATAGCGGCTCAGGTGATCCACATGATCACTTGGCATCATTCAGACAGGTGGCTAGAGCAGAAGAAGTCATTGATCTTCACGTATTGGTTGAAGGTTTCGGAGTAACCTTGGAGGCTAAAGCTCTCTCTTGGTTCCAAACCTTAGATCCTAAGGCTTTTGAAACATTTGAAGCTTTAGAAGAAGACTTCATTGCTGCATTCACCAAGACTGGCATCAAACATAGTGTCAGCACGCTTATACAAGATTTTAAACAAGCTGAAAAAGAGACAGTAAGAGATTGCGCAAATCGCTTACGCCAGTACATTTCTAGATGTCCGGTAAGTGACCATCGGATACGGCATCTGAGGGAGCAAGGCATGAACCAAAACTTGGGTGGAGCACCTCAATACCAGAGAGCATGAAACCATCCAGGAGCAGAAAGGGCTCAACCTGTCTCGGGAAATCAACCTCCTTTGCTAGGTGCTGCAGCCATAAGGCTAGTACAACCCGACGAAGCGGTTTCTGATGGAGCATTAGTGCCCGTCACGAACTACTATGAAGAAGGCATGGAAGCAATTCCAGAGCCAGTACAACCTTACACTTCAATGGCCAGTAGCTCTAATGTTGATTCAGAAAGATCATATCAAATGGATCACAATACGCTATGGTTCATTGCTAATGGAATGGTTAGAAACAGGACCACCACCAAGACCTTATCAACCGAGGGATTATCCGCCTTGGGCAACCCCTAAGGGACCATGCTATAAGTGTGGAGGTGATCATTGGGTCCGAGACTGTCCACACAAGGACGAGGAAGTCCCACAACGAGATGGTAAAAAGCCAGTAATACCTTACCTGGCTAGGTTTTGTGTCGACTGTGGATTAAAGCATTTAGTGCAAGATTGTCCGGTAAATCCGGAAGTCAAGGGCAAGACTACTCTTAATTATGTTGAAGTACTACCATCCACCACGAGTTCGTCAAGTTCATCGGAGTCTGAGCTTATTGTGCCATTAAAATTTACAACCCGTGCACAAGCTCAAGCCAAGGCAAAAGATCCTAAAATTGCAGAGAAAGAAAAAAAATGATGCACCTAGCGAGGGTAGCAAACGAACCACGCGGAGCTGGAAAGCCAGAAGAGCTAGGAGAGCCGCCGCCGCCGCTAAACTAAAACAAAAGGAAAAGGAGCAAGTTGTTCCAGAAAAACCACAGAACAAAGAAAAGGAACTATCAGCTCTTGAGGAGCCAAAAGAACCTAAACCTCTAGAAGAAGGAAAGGAAAAGAGTTCAGGAGGGTCGGTTCTAGCTGACAAACACTTTGAACCATTGGAGGGCTTATTAAAAGCCTATGAAGCTAGACTGAAACCCTTGGAAACCTTAGAGGAAAGGTGGAGAACTTACCCTGATCCGGTGGAAGAGACTAGGCAGCTAGAGATGTACAGAAAAGTCATAGAAGCTACACAAGCTCATGCATATGCGAGTTTTTTTTTTTAAGAAATCCAATTGGGAGTACTCGCCACATTTGGGGCTTGTATCTTGGCTATTGACGTGCTTTGTATCTAGCCCGTATCTAGCCAATTGACACATAGGCTTCTTCTTTTGCACATAAGGTAGTGTTAAGTTGATAGTTGGGGTTGATTACAATATCAACCATAAAGCAAATTGTCAATGTGAGAAAAGAAATTTGGTTCTTTACAACTACCTTTACTGTTTGATCTAGGCGTAGGGTTTCAACAATGAACACCTCACACAAAAGGAAGAAGAAGCTTGAGAGAACACAACAAGAAGATAATGTATTGTAATAAGTGTACCAAGAAGTGATAACCCTAGACTAGTACATACTAGCTATATGTACATGCTTGGGTAAAAAAACCTCCTAACGAGGGAAAAAGTGTCTTGACAGTCCTATCATAAGTGTATGGCAACAAAACCCCCTTGAGAGTGATGATGTGAATGACGAGAGCTGACACCAAATGTATAGGGTAGGTGCCAACTCAAGGAGGACATTCAGTCCACAAAGGGGAGTAAGCCTAAAGCTTTGTGAAAAGCTTGAAAGTTCCCATGACATAGAGCCTTTATGAAAAGATCCCCAATGTTGTTCTACATTGGCACATAAGCCATGCCGATCTCTCCTACTGAGAGTCTCTCCCTAACAGCATAATGATAGTGCACATCAATGTGCTTTGTGCGAGCATGAAAAGCTGGGTTTCTTAAAACTGCCAATGCGCTCTGATTGTCAGTGAAGATGATAGTGGACGAGGATTGTCCAACACCCAAATTAGTCCATAAGGTGTATGAGCCAAAGACACTCAACGGTAGTTGTGAATGTTACCTTATACTCAACTTCGCAACGAAATGTGGCCACAATGGGTTGCTTCTTGCTGAGTCATGAGAATTAAGATACATGAATGACCAAGACAAAAAGCAAAATCTACTAGTGGACACACGTGCGTCCTACCAACCAGCCCAATCATCAGAATCTGTAAAAGCATGCAATCCTGGCTACTTTGATGATCCCCCCTTGGGAAAAACAAGCCAAGGTGTTTTGTGCCCTGTAAATAGCAACAAGATTTGCTTAATAGCCTATCAATGCATTGTATTTAGGCTATGCATAAATCTAATCAACTATAAACTGAATGTCAAGCCGACTATTATACACATTAAAAAGACATCCATCAGCCTACTGATAGAGACTAGCATCAAAAGGATCCCCAACATCATGAAGACTAAGACGTAAGCCTAGTTCCATTGGAGTGGCGACAAGCTTACAGTCTTCAAGTCCAAATCTTCACACCAAAGTCATATCCCCATCAACATGTGACTTAAACTCAATGCCCAAGTAATAGTGCAACAAACATCTCAAAAGCTAATCACAATTGGGACTAAAATACAGCAATATGTTCCTCATTTGGATCTATGATCAGCATGTCATCAATATACTATGGAGCTAGGGAGAGCATAGAGTGAGAGAGAGGAGAGATGCACACACAGATGTAGGTGCGGGAGAAGTAGCCTGTTTATTCCTTATCCACACTAAATAATAATCAAGAATGATATACACTATACAATATTAGTTAGTGTTAGTGATGGGCGGCCAGATTGGACACTAAAGGTACAATGGCCTTTAGTCCTAACAACCTCCCACTTAAAGGCCAGTGTGCCTTTAAGAGAGGACCATCAGCCATAGAGCTGAATATGTACATGTTAGTGAAGGGTAAGGATAGCTTCACATAATGCCCATCAACTCTCAGCAATGTGCAAACCGCTCGGAGGATAAACTCTTCATAAGAAGATCTGCAAGGTTATCATCTGTATGTATCTTGAAAAGCTGGATGCGCTTGTCGTCAAGCACCTCACGAATGAAATGATACTTCACATCAATGTGCTTCGTCTTTGGATGAAACACTGGATTCCATGCCAACTGGATAGCACTTTGACTATCATAATGCAAAATTGGTACCTCTACTATAATGCCCAAGTCTCCCACTAAACAAGTAAACCATATAGCTTCCTTGCAAGCTTATGATGCTGCAACATATTCCGCTTCTGTGTGGTAGACATAACTGTGCATTTATGCAAACGAGATATCCATGAAACTACACCACCAGTGAATATAAAGACATAGCTTGAAGTAGACTTCTGTTGTCCGCATTCCCTGCATAATCTGCATCCGTGTAACCAAATACACTTGCTTCTTTGCCTCCAAAACAAATGCACAACCCCTTAGTACCATTCAAGTACCTCATCACACACTGCCTCCTAATGCTTCTTGCCAGGAGTAGCCATATATCTGCTATAACTACTCCCACTGCAAATGCAATATCTGGATGTGTAGCAATCATGGCATACATCAAACTACCAACTGTAGATGCATAAGGAACCTTGACCATCTCAGCCTTCTCCTCATCTGATTTAGGACAGTCATCTTGGCTAAGTTTCACATATGGAGGCAATGGAGTACTTATTGTCTTCCCCCTCTCCATATTGAAATGCTTGAGTATTCTAGATACATACTTAGTTTGAGACAAGTAACCTTTTATCCCTATCTCACATGATACGCATGCCGAGAATATGACTGGCTTCTCCCAAATCCTTCATGTCAAAGTTCTCATGCAACTTTGTTTGTAAAGCATCTACTTCATAGGTGTTCTTCCTAGCTATGAGCATATCATCCACATAAAGAATCAAGATCAAAAGACTACCATCGACGGCCTTCTTCGTATAGAGTCAATGATCCACCTCACTCCTTCTATAACCTTGAGACTTCATGAATGCATCAAACTTATGATACCATTCCCTTGGCGCTTGCTTCAAACCATAAAGACTCTTCTTGAGCTTACACACCAAGTTCTCTTTGCCATTCACAACAAAAACCCTATGGCTACTGCATATAAATGTCCTCATGAAGATCACCATGCAAGAACACTGTCTTGACATCCATTTGGACAAGTTCCATGATCTCTCTGGAAACCAAAGCAAGAACACACCGAAGAGTGGTCATCATGACTATAGGAGAGAGAATCTCATCAAAGTCAACACCCTTCTCTTGCTTGAACCCTTTGACAACTAGTCTAGCCTTGTACGTAGGCCTTCCATCACTCGGTGTGTGACCTTCAACTTATAGACCCATTTGCACGGCAAAGCATGTTTTCCTTTTGGCAAAGGTACCAAGTCCCAAGTTGCATTCTTATGTAAAGAATCCATCTTTGAATGCATAGCCTTCTCCCACTTAAGCTTGTCATCACGTAACATGCTTCTTTATAACACGAAGGCTCACCACAATCTGTCAGCATGCCATAATCCGATGATGGAACATATCTATCTGGAGGATGTGTCACCCTTGTAGACCTCCTCAACGCTGGCTCAACAATGCCACCATTTTGTTCCACTCCATCATGATTCACAAGGGGAAGATTCTCAGCTTGCATACCTTGTGCTTGGTGCCCATCATTCGGTGCATTTGGCACTCTATTATGCACAAGTCCATCTTCTTGAATCACCACTCTGCGTATCTCAACAGTAGGTATAGGCTTCTTGTGCATCTTCTCTTCGTTGAACACAACATCATGGCTGTGTACAATCTTTCTGGCTTTCGGATCCCACAAAAGATATCCCATTTTGCCAGATTTGCCATATCCAAGAGAATATGCACTTCCTTGACTTCGGGTCAAGCTTATTCCCCATCTCTTTAGGGACATGGCAATATGCTTCACAGCCAAAAACACGAAGATGCCCATAAGACGGAGTTTTCCCAGACCATAGCTCCTTTGGAACCTTCTCATCTAAAGCCTTACTAGGTGACCGATTAATAAGATGAACAGCTGTATTGACAGCATCTACCCAAAAACCATTAGGTAATCTAGCATTGGACAACATGCTACAAATCCTCTCTTGAATCGTACGATTCATCCTCTTAGCTACGCCATTCTGTGGAGGATCATATGGAGCAGTCAACTCTCTCTTAATCCCCTTCAAGTCACAAAAGTCCTGAAAGGCTTTAGAGACATACTCTCCACTATTATCTGTGTGTAAGCACTTAAGCTTTTGGCTACAGTAATTCTCCACTAGTGCAACAAACTTCTGAAAGGCTTCATCCTTTAACTTAAGAGGATACACCCACATCTTCCGTGTGTAATCATCTATAAACGTAGCAAAATATGAAGCACCTCCCAAAGACATAGTAGGCATAGGCCCACACACATCAATATGAACCAAATTTAGAGGCTCACTTTTCCTCTTGCCACTTCTTTTATGTGCTGACGTGGTTTGTTTGCCAAACAAACAATGATCATAAATAGAAAAATCTGAAAAATTAAACTCAAGAATATAGCGGAAACGAGACAAGATTTTCATTCCCTTTTGGCTCATATGGCCTAACCAGAGATGCCACAAAGAAGTAGATGGCTGCACGGTTACTGCAATGACATGATTTAATCAATGATCCAATTTTGTGACACATTGTTTGTGGCAACAAGAAATGCATAGTCAAGTGTAGAGGCATAGCAAATGTCACCATCATCACTGCCATGGACAATAGTGTTTGCCTCTTCAACCTTTGCCTTGCCTTTGTCATCCTTCTTGGCATCATCATTCTTTCCACCCAACTTCTTTTGCTCTCTTTTCCACTTGTAGCAATCCTTTTTAACATGCCGCAATGATAGCGCTCAATGTCTTTGTGATCACGAGACTTGCTATGAGATCTGCCTCTCTCAACAGATTTCCCCCTTGCATTAGATCTTCCTCTAACACTAAGAGCATTGCCACCTTTTGAAGCATCAACATTCTTGCGGTTAACTTCCTCAGTGAGTAAAGCACTAGCAACATCTGGAATTTTCAGTCCATTCGCGGGCTACACTATTACTAATTGTCGTCCTGAATGTGTCCCAACTCTCTGGCAAAGTAGTAAGTAGAAACATAGCTTTCAACCGATCTACAATTAGAATCTTCTGTGCATGTTGACTAAAGATCGCATTGAATTCATTCAATGCGATCATTCAAATGATCTGAGACTATCATCCCTTCCTTCATTTGACAATCCACAAGTTTCTTTAGCCAATAGACTTGAGATGCAGCACTCTGCTTCTCATAAAGATCGCACAACTTGTTCCTTAAATCATATGCACCGCCATCTACTTCTTGGACATTAAAATCGACTGATTTTGACAAAGAAATTCTAATGGTAGACTTTGCCAGCTCATCCCAATTATCTTCAGACATATCTTCGGGCTTTGCTCCTTGCAACTTTATCGGCTTAATCTACCTTTTCTGCACTAGAACATCCCAAATTTGCTTCTTCCAATATGAAAAGTTGGTGCCATCTAACTTTTCTATGTTGACCAAAGTGTTCTCTGACGAAGAAGAGGCCATAACTGGTGCTCAGAAAAAACAAGATGTCTAAGCAAAATTCAACAGAATTTTGGCAGTATATCGACAATACAAACCATAAAACGGTCAATGCCAAACTGACTATTGTCAACACATCATGAAATCAAATGCATAAACTCACTATATGTGGGAAACAACTCTGATCAGTGAACGCATAAGTTGTATGATATCAATGCCACACAGCAACTGAGCACATGCATACCATACGTTGTCCTGTCCACATAATACATACATCCGTCATCGCATAGCCATAAGGCATATGAGGTCTTTGGTGAGGCTAGTCAAGGCACACTCTAGTACCTAATCCACCCCAGAGGGGCTTCACAAAAACCTCACTCGGTCCTCATAGATGGATGCACATTAAGATCAGATACATGGTCACCACATACGATATACATTTAAACCACAATGAGAAAATGCTGATGTAATACCGCCTAGTGGCTGTCCAAACTAGGAACCCACAATGAACATACATAAGCTGTCAATCAATGTCTGCCTGCAAACCACTGTGTGTATGAGGGAAACCTTGCAGGTGAGCCCGTCAAGAAATGGGGAATAGTGCCATGCGGGTGTGAAACCGCCGAGACGTAGAAGACTCGATGTGTGTGTGTGCTCACCGAATGAGCACACACTCATGTATACATAGATATAAAACCAAGAGTATCAATGCTCCCACCTGGACTGAAGGAATCTCCCAAATGAAGTGTGTACCACACTAGAAGCATCAAACGCATCGAAATGTGTGTCCCGCTCATGCACCAACAGTGCATAGATGCATCAGCAAGACATAGAGCATATAGAGCTCATACACGCCACATCACTAGCGACATGCATTCTCAATGAGTGCACTCTCAAAGCAGTCCAAGACGAACGCCTGCACCTGCACACATGGAGTCAACCATAAGAGGCACCAAGGTGTAGAAAATTTGAATTATCTCCCATCTGGTGTGCAGAATCTCACTCTGTCTGTGAGACACAGAAATGTGCCGAGTCTGAACAACGACGTCCTTCATACAATGCGAGCAGTTTTGCGAAAATCAATTCCTACAAAAAAATTCCCTAATCAGTAACATTTTGCTCTGATACCAGTTGTGGACCGAGGGAGAGCACAGAGTGAGAGAGGAGACAAATGTAGGTACAGGAGAGGTAGCCTGCTGATTCCTTATCCACACTAAATAATAATCAAGAATGATATACACTATACAATATTAGTTAGTGTTAGTGATGGGCGTCCAGCAGACTGGACACTAAAGGTACAATGGCCTTTAGTCCCAACACATACAACACAATGACTAGAAATATATCTCCACTCCTATTTACATAGAGGGTACTCTCAATAGGATTGTTTTTCAAGCCTTGTGTAGCCAAGTATGCACGAATCTTTTCATATGATGCTCTGGTAACTTGTTTAAACCCATACAATGCTTTCTTGAGTGACGAAGCGAAAAAGATAGATTAAAGAAGATAAACAGAAGAGGAGAAGAGAATGGACGGACTGGCGGGAGCGGTAAAGGTGGAAGCGGGAAATGGGTCAACATATTTAAATCCCGTAATTAATCCTTTACGTCGAAGTGCATTGTAATATATTTTAGCCGAATGTGGGCTGGAAAGAGTTCCAACTTGTAACTATGTAAACCCAAGTTATTAGTTTGTCCGCCCATGTGTGGAAGTGGTCAAAGATAGAAGCTTAGCTATAAAGGAGGGCTTAGCTAAGGAAATAAGGCTCTTTGGGTTGTATTCTATCGTGAGCTTTAGCAATAGAGCTCTCTATCACTCTCTCTTCTCTAAGCCAAGCTTGGCTCCAAGCACTCTTGCTTGAGCTCTGTTGTAATCTTCATTGATGAATAGAGAATGCCATGGCTTCTTCTTTCTATGCTTATGATTCTACCATTTCATGCTTTATGTGTTGAGCTTAGCTTAATGAGATTAAGTAGTAGCTTGATGCTTAGTGTGTATGCTTGATTAGTCAAGTGAATGCTTAATGCTTGAATGCTTGTGTGCTAGATTAATCATTGTGTGGGCTTGCTTGAGGATTCATTGCTTGCATTGGTGATGGGAAGGGATGGAATGATGGTAATGCTTGCTTGTAGTCTTCTTTGCTCATGCTTGTATTGATTAAGCTTAAGTGGGCAAGGGTTAGTTGGTCTTGGGTGCTTGGGAAGTACTCGTGGGCTTCGATATATGCTTGTGACACTTGTGGATTCGGATTAGCACTCTTTCCGTTGATCGCACATTGGTATTGAGTCATGTGGCTAAGTAGGAGTGAGTGGGTTAGCACATCCATTGCTAAACCATTCGATTAGTGAAGTGTTAGATAAGTAGAGTCCCCAAGAGTCATCCCATTGCTAAGCTAGAGACTCCCACATCTTGACAAGGTGTGGTAACCTCCGTGAGCTAGCCGGGTTAAGCTTCCCTAAGTCGACCTCTTCACTCATTTGGAGAGAGTTGGGTTAGAAGCCACTAGCTATGGTGTCCCCAACAGTGACTCAAACTCTATTCTAAAACAACCTCTTCTCAAAGGAGAGACATTCACAATCTTGAAAGTCATGCCGATTAAGAAAGCCTGTATATAAGTCTGAACTTGCTTGCTAGAACATATACTTCCCACCACTTTGTAGACTAAAGAACAAGACTCCAGGCTACTTACCAATTGTTGAATGGCGGGTAGTGTGTCTAAAGATAATCTGACACCGAGTGCTGATACGGCAGGCAACTTGGGAGTAGCCACTCTCAACTCTCCAGGGTGGGGCTGCACATGTAATCGTATTTCTTGGCAAAGACTTAATTTGATCAATAACTGTGAAGAAAAGCTAATGATTCATGTAAACATTTGCTAAAAGAAAAGATTGCAACAAGAACACAGTATTGAGGGCCGCATTTATGAGGTCGGCCCCCTCGAAAGGAACTTGTATTAATTTCTCCAATCGGAGAGATAGTACATGATGTTGAGTCTCGTCTTCTTGCTAAATAGATTAGGAGGGCTTATGATCCTCAGAATCTACCAGCATAACGACTCAAATAACTTGCCAGAAGCCAAATCCAGTTCCCGCTCTCAAGGACTACAAGGCTACACGAGCCCCGAGTACCTACAGAGAGAAGGAGAAGAACTTGGAGTCATATTCTCATGTATACGACTTATACGAAAATCCCTCCTCTCAGCTTACGGGAAGCCTGGGATTACCTCCGTTTCCATAAATACTATAATAGCTTAGTAATTGCAGAGAGAAGAAGTGGAAAGTGGCTTTCGATAGCTTAGTAATTGCAAAGAGAAGCTTAGTAATTGCAGAGAGAAGTGGAAAGAGGCTTTCGATAGCTATGCGGTGACTACCTGCATGCCTTATATGCATATGGGAGTTAGAACATGCAAGAAAAGCAGAGGGGGAGGTGAAATTGCGCCATCTAGAGAGTGAGGAGCTTGATTTAGTAGATTCTGGCCTCTATTTTGGGAGGAAAAGGTGCTTTTTGGGTACATTTGCTCCCAGCTCCTTCTTTTCACCTATAATAGGTTAATTGAGACTTGTGGAGCAAGTTTATCCACTCTCTACCTTATCCCACCCCCTGGGCCATGTTCCCCCGCTCCCAGGTGACTTCTGACACTTAATTAATATGTTTTGAGGTCGTTCCTAGGTCATTTTGATTCTCATAAAGCATGTTGGAATCCCTAGGTCATTAGCTAATGGCTTATGAATGTCTTTAAGTACTTCTCGTACTTCATGTCCATTCCCGTTGAGCTCTCGCTCTTGTTAAGGTCTTCTGGAGTATTTTCTCTCTCTAGGTCTAGAGAGAGAAAATCATTGTAACTAGCAACATATGAATGTGCATTACTTAGCTAGCGGCTTATGAATGTCTTTGAGCTGATCTAGTGCTCCATTGTCATTTTCGCTGCATCCTAGCTCCCCTTAAGGTCTTATGGAGCATTTTATCTCTCTAGGTATAGAGTGAGAAAATCATCGTTTTAGCTTCATCTAACAACTTATGAATGTACTTCTGCTCTTATGGCCTTCCATAGACCAGCATTACATTCTTGTTAGTTGCCTTACTTTGTTAGAGTCCTTTCATGTACTTTCTCTCTCTAGATCTAGAGAGAGAAAGTCATCTTTTATGAGTTTGACTTTATTTTGATGACACGTATGCATTGTGTGTCCAGCAAAATAAAGTGCTGAGGTCATAAAAACATTGGTAATGTATCAAAATGATAATTTGATGACATTACCCTGCCCTTAAATCATAGTCGTCCTCAACTATGCTGCTTCGTAAAGGTGCCTTAGCCCATCTTGCTTGGGATCCACATTTAAGCAAAACACTTTCCGCAGTAGATGGCTAATCTACTCGGTGGTTGAGAGACACAGTCTGCCGCAAGCTTGTTCTTTCTTATGTAGCCATGACACCATCCCACACTAGATTGCTAGTCTACTCGTCGGTGCTTGAGAGACAGAGTCTGCCCGCAAGCATGTCCTTCATGCATGCACATTAAAACATAATCAAGACAAGAGAGACGAGAAAAAAAACATTTCTTCATTAACATTAATACCCCCAGGTGATATTCTACTATCTCATTTATGAAGTGTGTCCCTCTGTCACTCACTATTTCGATAGGCAAGCCGTATCTTGTGAACACAAATTCGTATAGAAACTTGGCTGTCGTCTTGGTATCATTTTTTGGTGTGGCCTTAGCTTCTACCCACTTCGTCACATAATCAGTTGCACTATGATGTATTGAGCTTGGGTGCAGTATGCTGGTGGCTGTATTGGTCCAACAAAGTCTATGCCCCATTTTGCGAATGCCCTTGCTCCCATCATTGGTCGGAGTGGCATCTCACCTCGGCGCATCAGAACCTTTGTCCTTTGACAATGATCACAGCGTTTAACGTACTCTTCTGAGTCCATGAACAATGTTGGCCACCAAATCCCAGCAGTCATGATTTCTTTGGCTGTTGTATCAGCTGAGAAATGGCCAGTTGCTTGTCCAGCATGTGCTTGCTCTAGTATAGGAACGTATTCATTTCCTATAGCACACATTCGTAACTATTGGTCTTTGCCCCTCTTGTAGAGCAGATTTCCAACCATGGCATAGTCGCGTGCTTCAACTTCAATAGACTTTTGTTGAGCTCTACTCATTCCTTCAGGAAATGTCCTGTTGGTCAAATACTCATTGGTCAAATACTCAACCAAATAGGAGCTCCACTTGGGTGCTAATGAAACATGAAACAACGTAGTATGTGGCAGTGGTGTCCTGATCTTACAATCTGCACACTGCATCACAAACGAGTTTCTTTCTTCATGGTAGGCCACCAAACTCCTAGCCATAGCACTCTCTTGAGTGTTTGATTCCCAGCCATGTGAATTCCTCCAACTGCTACATGAGCAGTCTTCAAGTAGTATGGTTTCTTAGATGGTTCTAAGCATAAACGTGAAACTTCATCCGGGTCTTGTCTATAAAAGCGTCGTGATATCATCGTTAGAAAGGCGATGTCTAGAACCAGCTCTTTCTTTTCTCGTAGAGGCAAGGGTACCTCCAATTGACCAATGGTCATCAGCGAGACATAGTCTTCATTCCATCTTGGAATCATCTCTATATTGAAGAGATATGCACATCATCAATGCCTAGCGGTGCTTCTCCATTGACAAGACGAGACAGGTGATCTGCTCTCTTATGCGTAGTTCCTTTCTTAACCACCACAGTAAAGTCAAACTCAAGCAAGATGATGAACCATCTTACTATTCACCCGATGTTACACGGCTTGTTCACAAGATACAATAGAGCTTGATGATCTGTGAAAAAGATGAACTTGTTTGCCAATAGATAATGTCTGAACTTCTTTACAACGGACACCATGCCCAAGCCACACTCAGTAGTGGTGTAGTTTTTCTCTGCACTGTTCAGTTGCCTACTAGCATAGGAGATAGGAAAATCCATGTTATGTTCTCCCAATTGTGCGAGTATAGCTCCAATTGCATAGTTTGATGCATATGGAATATGAGATTCCAATCTGGGGACTTGAGTATTGGTGCTGAGCTCAAAGCATCTTTAAGCTTGTTAAAGGACTCCTCACACTCCTCTGTCCAGATGACAACTACCAAAAGACCATAGAGTGGTTTGGCTATATTACGACATACAAGTAGATAAATCTACGGTAGTACCCACAATGTCCCCCATAAATCCTTGAACTTGTTTAGCATTCTGTGGTCTTGGCAATTCGATAATCACTTTGATCTTCTCAAAATCAGTTGAGATGCCATTTTTGGAGACAATATGGCCTAAAATTTTGCCTTGTTTGACCATAAAAACACATTTCTCATGATTTAAGCAAATCCTGTATACTCTACATTTCTCAAATATTAGCATCTTCTAGTAAGAGTATTGGCCACATCTACCCATGGATATTGTACAGATTATAAGAAGGTCAATTTGGGACAAACACATGGGCACCGTCCCATTAGGACTTTGACATTCACCTATTGCGTGGTGATTCATGAAGTAGGAATATTGTAACTAGGTACTCCAAGGATTACAATGATAACCACAGGAAATAAAAGAAGAAAAAATGGCGGTGCAAAAATAAAAAATAACAAATCCAAAAATGAAATTGTTCACAAAAATGTAATTAGGGTGTGTTTAGTTACCTGGCTCATGAAAATCTGACTCGTCCGACATGACCACATGGAGTCCTCATGAAAACCCAAGAAGGTGCAATTTCTCTCATAAATAATATTTGGGATAATCATTGTGTAGCATATTTCATGCCTTTTCTATTTATTTTATTTTCGCACCACTATATTAGCACTCAAGGTGGCTAATTACAGTACATTTGTATGGTTGACTTGCATGATTGCACATAGATAATTGGAACTTAATTGCCCACACACATGCACAAGTGCACAAGTGAGAAGAGTGGAGAAACCTCAACAAAAACTTTAGAAGTAATGACAGCTCTTGGAGTGCTAAATGCACTCTACATGCTATATCCAATTGTATAAGAACCGCACAGCATATGCTCAGAAATCTCAATTTTGTGTATGCAACCTAGGATTTCCCATCCTTAGACACATGCATTACGCACTCTTTTTGTTCAACCCAGGCACTTGTACAACATACTGTGTTAAGAAAGGTAGGTTGAGAAGTGTTGGAATTAGGGTTGCAGGAATGCACACACAACTTCAAGAAGATGAGGAAGCTTGAGCACAACACAGTAGTGTATTATGAGTGCCAAAAATGAAAGATGACAAGCCCTAGAAGATAATGGGCGTATATACAATGCACGGGGGAAAAAACCTCCTAGTGAGGGAAAAAGTGCCCCGGCGGTCCTAAGTGTGTTCACACACATCACTACTATAATATGGTAACAAATCCCCCCTGGAGTGATGCGGTGAACAAGAGCTAGCACTCATGTATAGGGAAGTGTCTAGCTATGTGGACGAATCCACAAAAGGGAGTAAGCCCAAAGCTTTGCGAAAAGCTTCGAACTTCTCACGAGGCAGAGCCTTTGTGAAAAGGTCTGCAAGGTTATCCTGTGTTGGCACATAAGCCAAACTGATCTCTCCTGCAGAGAGTCTCTCCCTGACATAATGGTAGTGCACCTCAATGTGCTTCGTACGAGCATGGAACACTGGGTTCCGCGCAACTGCCAATGCGCTCTGACTGTCAGTGAAGATGGTGGTGGCAGATGGCTGCCCAACACCCAAATCAGCCATAAGGCGTCTGAGCCACACACACTCAACCGTAGCTGTGAAAGCTGCCCTGTACTCAGCTTCACAACTAGAAGTGGCCACAGTAGGCTGCTTCTTGCTCAACCATGATATGCATGAGCTTCCAAGCATGAAGCAAAAACCACTCGTGGACACGCGTGTGTCATAACAACCAGCCCAGTCAGAATCTGAAAAAGCATGTAAATCTGGCGACAATGATCCCCCCTTGGGATAAAACAACCCAAGATGCCGAGTACCACTCAAATAGCGAAAGATACGCTTCACTGCCTGCCAATGCTTAATGCCTGGGCTATGCATAAATCTGCTCACCTGTGAGACTGCAAACTGAATGTCTGGCCTCGTAATGCATACATAAATGAGGCAACCAACAGCTGTCTGATAGAGTGTGACATCAAAGTGATCTCCAGCATCATGAAGACTCAACTTCAAACCTGTCTCCATTGGAGTAGCAATAGGCTTGCAGTCTTCAAGGCCAAATCTCCGCAACAATGTTTCAATATACTTTGTCTGACACAAAGCAATACCTCCATCACACTGCTTAAATTGTATCCCCAAATAATGATGCAAATGCCCCAAATCTGACATCTCAAAAGAGGCATTCAAATCAGCCTTAAAATCAGCAATATGACTCTCATTTGGTCCTGTGAGCAGCATGTCATCGACATAGAGAGCAATGATTAGATGTACACCATCCACACGTTTAGCATACAAAGTGCTTTCTGTTGGACTATTCTGAAACCCATGTGCAGTCAAATATGCATGTATTTTTTCATACCAAGCTCGTGGAGCTTGCTTTAAACCATATAAAGCCTTTTTTAACCTGCACACTTTGTTTTCCTGCCCTCTTTGAACAAAACCACGAGGCTGCGATACATACACCTCCTCATGCAAATCTCCATTTAAGAACGCAGTCTTTATGTCCAGCTGATGTACATTCCAACCATTATGAGCTGCTAATGCACAGATGCTACGAACAGTGGTCATACGACATGTGGGAGCAAAAGTCTCATCAAAATCAATGCCCTTCTCTTGAGCATAACCTTTTGCAACAAGCCTAGCCTTATGGCGATCCACTGTGCCATCAGGCTTACGCTTCAATTTGTATACCCACTTAGTGCCAATGGCCTTCTTGCCAGGGGGCAAGTCACATAAAGACCATGTACCATTCTTCATAATAGCATCGTATTCTGCTTGCATAGCAGCCATCCAATTTTCTGAACTTTGTGCCTCATCAAATGAAACAGGCTCACTTTCATCGCACATACTAGAAACAGCCAATGCATAACAATCTGACGCATAAGAGGCACCATGAGAGCCAGAACGAGTGCGACTAGACAAAGGGGCATCCAACTTGCTGTCACGCAAAGTCTGCACCAGCCATCTAGGCATGTTTTTAGAGCCCTCAATCTCTTGTCTCTCATCCTCAAGTGCATCATGCACATCTGCATCAGATATAGGCTGATCTGTGCCATCATTTAAAACCTGCATAGGCTGAAAAACTGCCTCATGAGGTATTGCACTTGATTGTGCACCACTGAAAAGAGGCAACAATGTATCATAGACATCACGTGAGCTGATATCTGTCTCCTTAGTACATGAAACCAAGGGCTGAACTGCATCTTCCACAAATACAACATCACGGCTAACCAAAATGCGCTTTGTCTGTGGATGATACAAACGATAGCCTTTGCTCTCAGCACTATATCCAACAAAAATACATTTGACAGCTTTGTCATCCAATTTTCTGCGATGTTGCACAGGCACTAATGCATATGCCAGGCAACCAAAAACACGTAAATGGCCAACAGATGGCTTGCGGCCATGCCAAGCCTCATATGGAGTGACAACCTGTAATGCTTTGGTGGGACACCTGTTTAGTACATAAGTGGCACACATGACAGCCTCAAGCCAAAAACCATGTGGTAGACTTTGACTCTTAACCATACATCTTGCCATTTCCATGAGAGACCTGTTTTTTCTCTCAGCCACACCATTTTGCTGTGGTGTATACGGCACTGTACATTGGTGTTTTATCCCACGCTCAGCCAGAAATGCATTAAATTCTGAAGACATATACTCCCCCCCTCGATCTGAACGGAGGGTGCCCATCTTACTTTGTGACACATTTTCAGCCATAACCAAAAACTGTTTGAAGCACAAAAACACTTCGGACTTTGCCTTCAAAGGATATACCCATGCATGCCTGGTAAAATCATCAATGAAAGTCACGAAGTAAAGGTAGTTTCCAAATGATGGAGTTTGCATGGGACCACAAACATCACTGTGAACAAGCTGCAATCTGCGTTCAGCTCTCACTGATCCATCTTTGGGAAAGGAAGCACGCTGCATTTTACCCAATATGCAGCCCTCACAAACATGCTTGACAGGTGCCTCAAGCTTAGGCAAAGAAGACACCATTTCAGATTTCTGCAGGCGCAGCAAACTTGCAAAATTCAGATGACCAAAACGTGCATGCCACAGTTTTGCATTTGAAATAGCCTGCGTATCCATAATAGCACATGCTGAATCCTCTACACATTTGCCATCCATATTGAGCTTATACAGCCCTCGACATAGTGAACCAGATGCTACAATGATGTCACCACAAGAGAGATCATGAACAGTACATCTGTCATCCACAAATTTTATAACCAAACCTGTTTTGGCAAATGCGGAGACTGACAGCAGATTCTTTTTGATCCCTGGCACATACAATGCATCAAAAAGTGTAAAGGTGTTGCCATTTGCAACATTCAGCACAATCTGTCCAACTCCTTCAACGGGATAAGAGGAGTTATTGGCACAAGTGACAGTATTCCCTGTGGGAGCAGACTCAAGGAAGGTGAATAAACTGCGCTGCGAGGTGATATGCTTAGTGGCACCACTGTCAAAGTACCATACATCTGAATCTACTGCAGACATACATGTGTCATGCAAAGATGGGTCATAACTGCACTGCGCATTGAATGCCCATTCTGTATCTAGCACAACATTAGCAGATTCATTGTTAGAAGGAGAGGCATCTGCAACAACAGCCATACCAGCCTCTTTCTTCTTAGCCTCTTTCGCAGCCAGCTTAGGACACGCTTTGATGACATGATCATTTCCCTTACAGTACTTGCAAAATGTCTTCTGTTTGTCACCCTTCTTCTCATCTTTGTCTTCCTTCTTTGGTTGCGCAGCATTTGCAGATTTCTGCTTACTAGAAGAAAAGCCAGCTTTACCTTTCCCGCTTCTCTGACTAGCAACAAAAGCTTGATCTGCGACACGCATAATATTCCTGTTTTGCCTTGACTGGTCTTCTTGCAGCAAAACAGAAACTAACTCCTCAAATGATAAGGCATTGGGATTGCCTTTCATCATCAAGCGAAGAGTGGAAGCAAAACCCTGATAAGAATCTGGTAAACCATTCAAAACAGTCTGCACAAGTGAACTGTCTGACAGGATTTCATCTGCAGAAATGAGCTGCTCTTTGAAATCCTTGATCTTTGTCAAAAAGCTATCCATAGAATCACCTTCGTTCATATGCTCACTCTCCAACTGTTTTCGGAGGTAAGCAACACGAGCCTCATTTCTTGCCTGATACAATGTGGCAAGTACATCCCAAGCATCCTTAGAAGTCCTGCAAGAGCGAATATGTGGGATAATGGTACGTTTGACAGACAGCGCAATCAAGGCATGAGCCTGCGCATCTCTACCATCCCACCGAATCTGCTCTGCTGAAAGTGGTGGTTCTCGAACAGCTGCTACAGCACTTGTGCCTGCACCATCATCAACAGTACCTGTTTCTGATGTGTTTGCAGCATTCCCAGCCACAATAGGACGTGCATCAATACCCTGCACAATATTCCATAACCCCTTTGCTACCAATACATGTCGCATCATATATGCCCACAATGGATAGTTGGTGCCATCCAACTTATCCTCAGCAGCCAACATGCGGAATACATCATTGTTGTCAGCCATGGCCAATGACTGTACTACTAGATGTAAATGCTGTCTATAAGAGGTAAACCTGTATAAAATCGACCTGTGCTATGTAGCACAGCCCAAAACAGACGAATGGGCACCTGTCCTGCAGATTTTAATCTTGACAGAAAATCTGCACAGTAGGACGATTTTGCCTGCGCAGTACTTGGAATGCAAAAACGGAGGGCATATACTAACCTGCAGACGCTCGTGAAACCTCGTCGCAATCGGAGGAGATGAAGCGGCAGGTGCCGGTGATGCTGCCCGGGAGGAGGAAGCCTGCTCTGATACCAATTGTTGGAATTAGGGTTGCAGGAATGCACACACAACTTCAAGAAGATGAGGAAGCTTGAGCACAACACAGTAGTGTATTATGAGTGCCAAAAATGAAAGATGACAAGCCCTAGAAGATAATGGGCGTATATACAATGCACGGGGGAAAAAACCTCCTAGTGAGGGAAAAAGTGCCCCGGCGGTCCTAAGTGTGTTCACACACATCACTACTATAATATGGTAACAAGAAGGTAGGTTAATCGGGGTAAGCAATACTCCCATTAGGGATAACCTTCGTATACTAGTCAGGTTAGAGCTATTTGGTTAGACATTTGGTAGCAATACCTTATGGATGACATAGGTGAATAGCTTTTGCTAGCCATATCAACAACTCGGGGCGTTCACTATATGTAAACCCTCTATATCACTTGCATTCAAGGCCTATTTAAAAAAACCTTTATCTGTAAAAATTTATTGAATAAAATAAACCTTTTTCCTATTCAACTGTAAATGCCCCCTTTAAATGGTACCCTTCTGTTGAACCCATGTGATACACTTACATATTTTTGAGTGACCTCCCCGAGATCAACAAAAATAGGGAACACCATTCTCTATATTCTAAGTTCACGAATGAATTTTGACAACTAGTTCTTCAAAAAATGCCGAGTTTCTTATATCATTCTAATATTGATGGTCAAATTAAGAGGGTGAATCCAATCTTAGGGGATATACTATGTGCATTATGTCTCTAAGAAGCAGTCTTCATGGGAAGATTCTCTTCATATAGTGGAGTTTGCATGTAGCATACTAGTATTAGTTATGGTCCTTTTATGCTTATGTATGAGTTTCGAGCTAGATCTCTTCTAACGCAGGACACACTAATGCGAAAGCAAGAAATTTCTTGCAAGTCATGCAAGAGATGTTGTACTTGGCTTAACGGTCCATTATAAGCGCACAGGATTGAGACAAATTCTATGCATATGGATGATGTTCCCCTCTATAATTCTCAAAAGGAACATTGGTCTATTTACAAGTTCCAAAGGATTTAGAGACTTTGTCTAAAGGAAATTATGCACTAGATATGGTGGTACTTTCCGCACTCTTCATTGCAGTGGTCTGGTTGCATATGAGATTGACCTACCTTCCCACGTTCGTGTTCATCCAATCTTTCACGTTAGTGTCCTAAAAGAATTTTTGGGTGGCATAGATTAGTTGGTTTCTCCTCAAAAATTTAGAAGACTTGTTATTTGTACGGCATGAACCAAGATAGATTCTTGGGTTGCGTGAAAGATCACTTAGAAATAAGCTTATCATAGAATACAGAATCAAGTGGCAAGATTAGATTGAGGAGGATTCCACATGGGAGTGTTAACCACTTTCTTGTACGGGCTCCAACTACAGTAAGCAGGAAGGTGACAATGACAAGAATAAGTTTGATTAGTGAATCTTGATGTAATTATTTCCATGCATATGCAAAAAACCACTATGTAGTATGATTTTTACTAGCTTTTCCTGAAGTCCGGCATTTCAGTTTTGCCAGCATTTTGTAATAATTTTTCCTTTGTCTAAAAACTGCCAGTTGTAGTCCAGGCATGTTTGTGTAGTTTCTAACTTTTTAAGTGTCCCAGGAGCACGGCCATAGTATGGGCATCCCACGGGCACCCGGACAAGTTCTTTTGGCTATTTAAAAACCAGAACTAAAATTTGTAAGGATATAATTTTGGGATTGAAGCAAAAAATATTTTCAGAATTTGTGTATTCTCTGTATCATCTTGCTCCTGCTCTCTATGTGTGTGAGAGAGAGGTGGAGAGAGACAAGAAAACTTGGAGAAGGAGAAGGAGCTACTGTCTTGCGCACGCACTCCCTACCCGCATCCCTCTATGCATACGACAATCCTGAGATTCACGGGTGACATCAGCAAGCACAACGAGGTGAGAGACACACCTTGCTTTTTCCTCTTTTCCTTGTCTCTTAGAAACCCTATGTTCTGTGGGTGTGTGTGCCTCATACGCACACAAGCCATAGCCCAAGGCCCCCCCAATGACCTACTATCCATATGCTTTGCCTACCTGCATAAGGAGGTGAAGCAATGAGTGAGAGTAGTAATAAGCGTTAGTTCTGCATCCACTCCGCCTGCATAAGGGGAGAGGGGGTGGAAGAGATGCTTAACATTGGCACCTCTGTAGAGAGGTTGCAACAACTGCAAGACGACCTCTATAGCTCTCTCTCCACAGTCCAAAAAATGCATGCAAAATCTGGGGCACCACCACAGCACGCACGCTGGAAACACGACAAAACTCGTCCACACTCTAACACACACCCTCAACACACTTCCACCTACACACCCAACCACACACTCAAGGGAATCTGCCCTTCTCGGGATGTATGATCGATAAGAAGTATATTAAGAGAGAGAGGAGAGAGAGAATGTAGAGTCATTCGCTTGGAGCATGCACACGTATTTGAATTTAAACACACACCACTCACTGCACACCTCCAACACACGCACAACACGGCAAGAGTGTACACAATTGTGAGAATGGTTACCACAAATCACCACTTCTATTGCTTGTCGTAGAGATGTACAAGTGCGCAATCCTGCAACACATCGTGTCAAGAATTCCACAAGTTGAGCTCTCAAACACCCAAGTGGAGCTCTCTGTGTGTCTCTGCCCAAACTATCCTTATAAACTTCTCCTAGCTTTTTTTAAAAACAAAAAAATCTCCCTTATATGCACTTCAAAAAAACATCATCTTCTTGCTGTTCAAAAACAGTGTTAATCATCAAAAAATCATAAACTCTTTGTATGAAAGCGTAGATATTTTCATTAGCTTCGATTTGAGCACTACCGTGCCCTTTTCTGACACCCGGAGCTCAAGTTATGCCCAAAATAGTGAAGGGAGGTCCAGAGAGTGCGACGATGCTTTTTTGGTAGTTCCATCTGCTTTTTTCCTCCACCACACCTTCTAAAAGTAGGAGCCACATGTTATTCATGCAAAAAGCATCTAATTTATGAACCAACCAGTTTCCATAAAGCAGGCACCCAAAAATGACTGCTAGGCCTTGCACACAAACTCTGCAACACTTTCTCCAAACTTGGAGGCTCCATATCTCTTAGCTCGATACTCTGTTTGAGGAACCATCTGGATTGGCTTGTAGAGAAATGGCTTGACTATAACCTTGATACCTTAGACCCTCTACTGCACTTCTGAAACCCGCTGTCAAAATGTGTCCAAAATGGGTATCCGACCTCCCGCAAGCGCACTGTTTTCTGACCTGCAACCCTTGCTAAATTAACTTCTGACCGTCCTACGTATATCACATTGTGCAAACATAATCTAAAAACCAAAAGACCTCTGTCCCGCTCCTACTGGGTGGACTAGAGAGGAGTCAAAATGCCTGCTTCTGAAAACACCTGAACTGAGCACAACAACTGCAGCGGCCATTCTAGGGCAAAACAGGCCTTTAAAAAAATGTCTAGCATCACTAGCCTAGAAAACACACGCAAAATCAGGGGACACCACCAGCACACACGCTGGAAACATGGTATAACTCTATGCACTCACGTAAACAATGCAACTCACACACTTAGTACACTTCCACCTGCACACCCAACCACACACGCAAGGGAATGCGCCCTTCTCGGGATGTAAGATAGACAAGAATTATATTAAGAGGGAGAGAAGAGAGAATGCGGAGTCGTTCGCCTAGAGCACACACGCATCGTAGATCTCAACCACACACGCCACTCATCACTGCATACACCTACAATACACATAGGACACAACAAGAGTGTACCACATTGCGAGAAAACAACACACGGCGGTTACCACAAATCACCACTTCTATTGCTTGTTGTAGAGATGGACAAGTGCGCAATCCCGCAATGCGTCGTGTCAAGAGTTCCACAAGTCGAGCTCTCAAACACCCAAGTGGAGCTCTCTTCGTGTCTCTGCTCAAACTAGGCCTAACACCCCCCTTATATACTTCTCCTAGCTTTTTTTAAAAACAAAAACATCTCTTACATGCACTTCAAAACAAGCATCATCTTTTTGCTGTTCAAAACAGTGTTAATTATTAGAAAAGCATGAATTCTTTGCATGAAAGCATAGATCTTTTCATTAGCTTTGATTTGAGCACTACCGTGCCCTTTTTGACTCCTGAAGCTCAAGTTATGCCCAAAATAATGAAGGGAGGTCGAGAGAGTGCGACAACGCTTTTTTGGTAGTTCCACTTGCTTAGTTCCACTTGCTTTTTTCCTCCACCACATGCTCTAAAAGTAGGAACCACATGTTCATCATGCAAAAAGCATCTAATTTATGAACCAACCACTTTCCATGACTGCTAGGCCTTGCACACAAACTCTGTCATCGAGCATACTTGGGAATTTTTAAAGAGTGAATACTCTTCACCCCATCCTTCCATCAAGACGTACTACTAATTCTATGCTAATTATTGATTAATCAAACCACACACATCAACATACGTACTAGTGTGTAGATAAGTACATTAATATCAACATCAACATACTAGTGTGTAGATAAGTACATTAATATCAACATACTAGTGTGTAGATAAGTACATTAATATCAATTGCAGCTCACAAAGGATTCTAACAAAAATCCGGCATTACGACGGCATGAAATCGGTCACAAAAACCAATGTTGCATTTGAATCACTTTGAAGATAATTGAAAAGTGGCACCGGTTTAAAGACCTTTTTAGCGTATGGTTGTAAAAGTTACATTCATTTCAATTTTATGATTTGGTCGTGTAATGACTCTTCATGGCCGACATTCATGCAAGATTTATCGTGTACCAGGCCATGGAGTTGAAGAACCCATTACAGGATCTACTCGAGTCACATGAAGAGAGGCAAAGGTGGCGACGATACCAAGAAGGGCTAAAGCACATCGACCAACTGGAGGAAATGGATAGACTCCCCTTTTGGCCCTGAAGAGATATCTAATGATCACATCTATGTATTTCTTATGATTCTAATAAGATATCTCATCACATCTCACAGTATATATTATAACACATTCGGCATTTAATAAGAATCCAACTTATAGCCTTTTTCTCACATATGAGTTTTTTTTGCTATTATAAGTAAATCTACATTTTGATGCACTCACTTGTTTCATTTCCCTACTTACATTTTGCTAAGCTACAACTTTACTATTCTTCATCTTAAGTACACCTTCGACAAGCAGTGTCCAGGACCCTGGACACTGAAATAGGCATGGGGGAGTGTTCCGCCAGAACGAGAAGAGCTCCCGAAAATAGAGCGGCAAAGATACGAGCGGAAGCCGGAATTATTTAAATTCCGACACTGAGTGTGTCATGTATATTTTTCCCGTTGTAATTATCCTATGAATGGGGCCATGAGCTTCTAGATTATATTTGCAATTAATTCCCCACCGATAATAACTGGTCATTTTTAGCCCTAGGTATAAAAGCTATTTTGCTAATTAGGCGAAGGATCCAATTTTAGTCTTATCTACTATCATGCTAGAGAGCTCTACTCACACAAAGAGAAGGTGTATCTTGCGGCGCTCATTACGGCCACCGGTTGTATCCATTCAGTACATTGATGAATAGTACGGCTTACCTTTGTCCTAATCTACATTTCTATGTGTTTAAACCATTGTTATATGCTGTGGAAACATCAAAAACATGATTTTGCTCTCTATGTTGAATGTGTGTATTTGAGTGTTTTTATGAGTGATTCCAAAGTGTTTCTTTGTGTTCAAACCATTGGTTGTGCTCTTGAGTCTTGCAATCCTGATTTTCACTTTTAATGACTGTCAAGATGAAAAACACATTTTTCATCATGCTTGAACCTGCTAGAAATCAATGTATTTCATGTCTTTGATACATGCTTAGTGCAACCCACCACTCAAAACTCTCAAGTTTTCATTCGATTTAGCATAGGTTGAGATTATGGTCTAAGCTTGCCCTCTTGCGGATTGTGTTAGTTATTGATACATCCGACGTGAGTGTTCCCTTTCCTTAGCATGTAGGTGTTGATTCTGTCGCCTGACAGGCACACGTAGCCTCCATGCACTAATGGGGTCACTTCCATGTTTTTGACATTTAGTGTTCATTTGCAGAAAAGCTATACTATGATGTTCGTCGCGACGACCCGCAAACATTAGAAATTTTCATGGATGATTTGTGCATGCATTCTAACAACGAGAGAACTGAGCATATCGAGCATCTCAAGAAGATCTTTGAGCGTTGTCAAGTCTATAGAATGTGTCTGAATCTTGAGAAATGCAAGTTCATGGTTTGCCAAGGAAAGATTCTTGGGCATATAGTGTCCAAAAATGGCATTTCGCTAGATATGGTTAAAATTTGAGTGATTGTGGATCTTCCCTGACCCGAAAATCCGAAGGGTGAGCAGATTTTCATGGGCCATTGCGGCAATTATCAGCGTTACATCTACATGTACATTGCAATTGTACGACCCTTGTATGTGCTATTAGTTGTCTTCAAGTGGACAGGTTGTATAAAGCGTTTTCATGAGCCTCTAACACCCAAGATTCTTGAGAAAATGTATGCAGCAAATAGTAGGAAGCCTACTGAGAACAAAAGATTAAAGAGGATGCCCAAACGGAGGTGAGACAACACGCTGAAAAGACTCGAGCACGAGGGAGTCAAATATCAAATCTTGCTGCAACTCTAGAGGAAGATGACTATGTGCCTTGAAGCACTGACTACAACTTGCAAGGCAGTTCTAGATAAGTTCAAGAGCGGACGTCAATGTCATGGCAGAGGAAGTCTATAGAAAGTTTATCACAACCCCTCTAACAATCATGACAACTACACTCAACAAATTTTCCAACCAAATGACCAATTGCAAGGGTGTAACCACAGTATCCCTGCATGTTGATGCACATCAGGAACAATGTGTCTTCTATGTCATAGATGCAAAGGAATGTGCTCATGACATCATTCTAGGAAGGACATGGATACACAAACACAAGTGCTCATTTAACTGGGACAAACGCACAATCCAACTCACTTTTGGCAATCAAAGAGCGCTCATCATAGTAGCCTCTAGCAATACAAGTTCAGAGGCAGTTCCAAGCACATCCACACCTACACAAGGAAGAGCAGCCAACAAGTCCAACTCATCTTCTGGGTCACAAAAGATGGATTCCAAAGTGGTTGTTGCAAGCACAAGGATATTATGAAGGCAAATCACTCATCTAGATTCCCAAGCGGAATCAAGGCACAAAGAGTGCTAATTGGGGAACTTCTACCTCAGTAGAACCAAAGTGTTTGTGTCAACAAATGTGCTAAGGAGCTACTCTACTCCTTCAACCCTCACTAATGCATCCCAATCCTACTCTATCACATGTTGAAATCCTAGCTTCCTTGCCCATTCTTCATTATGAGGTTTACTTTGATTAGGGAAACATGTAGGCTTCACTAATTGCAGAGTTTTGGGTGTTACCTTTTCTTTTCTGGTTTCTTTCCTGGCTGCCATGTCTTTTGTCGTCCTCGCAGAAAGGGTTGCACTAGAAGGCTCCTTGGCCTATTGCAAGCAGCTCCCTCTCGCACTCTTTGTTTGCGTTTGTGCATTCTTTTTGAATATCGTGTTGTTTTTGCATGTCGCTGCTGTGAGTTTTGAGACACCCTAGATTGCTGTCATTAACTACTATCCTTTCACTTGGATTTGCGTGTTCTTCGAGTGAATCTTCCTGATCTTATATAATCATGAATCTTCTTTTCATTTTCCCTTTCTTTTCATATTTTAATATTTGTTTTTTCCTCTTTTTTTCCTGATTATCCTCTCCCAGACTAGTTGAACTCCCATGTTCCTTCGGAGTCTTGATATATTGCCATTTTTTAGCAATGGGCTATGTCGTCCTGATGCTCAATACTTGAGGTAGGTCTTCCTCAGAGCCTGGAGATCCAAAATATGGTTTCAATCTATAACTATTGACATTGTTAGTATGAATGGAACCATCTAGATTTCTGAGAGTGAATGTTCCTAGAGCCACTTCCTCTTCAGCCATACACCAATCCATCTAAGCTTGATCTTCCTTGGATGCTCACCCATCCTGGAATCAAACACCAAAACACTGTCCCCTTTCTTGAACAATTTATTTTTTCCATGTCTATCTGCCCAGGCCTTTTTCCTTCTCTGTATTGTTTCTGCTAGGAAAATGCCTTCTTGCCTTTCTTCTTCTAGTTTGAGCAGTTCCTGTATCCTCTGTTCCCTAGATTCTTCCATGGGTAGTCTCTTCTGAATGGCTATCCTTAGGCTAGGTAACACAAATTCCATGGGAACTATAGCCTCTAGTCCATATGCCATCTTAAAAGTTGTCATGCTAGTTGTGACCTTGTAAGATGTCTTGAAGGCCCAAAGAGCACTGTCCAGCTTTTGGTCCCAATATTGGCTTCCACTATTTTCTTGAGTACTCTCACCAAAGTTTTATTTGTGGACTCTGCTTGACCATTTCATTGAGGGTGGTGCACTATGGACTTCTTGTGAGAATGATCATGTGCTTGGTTGTGAGCTATTGGATAACATCATTCATGAAATGTTTTCCTTAATCATTGACAAGCTTGGGGCATCCAAACCTGGTCATGACATTCTTGTATAGGAACATGGCCACCTCTCCAGATGTGTTTCCCTGACATTCTTGTATAGGAACTTGGCCACCTCTCCAGCTGTGTTTCCCCAAAGAGCCATGGCTTCTAGCCATTTTGTGCAATAATCTATGGCCACTATGATGTACTCACATTGGGTGTTCCTGGTCTTGGGCTTGATAGGACCAACAAAGTCAAGTCCCCACCTTCATGAATGGTCCTAATGGAAATATGGGATATATAGGCATCCTGTTCTTATCATTTGGCTGCCCTAGCCTTTGGCAAATATCACATTTCTTGGTGAAATGATACACATCCTTGCTCAAGCTTGGCCACCATAAACCAGCCTACAATATTTTCCTTTGTGTGATTTCCTTCCCCTAATGGCCTCCTGCTAGCCCTTGGACATAACACAATAGACAATGACAATACAACAGACATAAAGAGACAGTGATGACCATGAGAATTCTCTTGATTACTTCCTTGACTCATTACAAAGTGTAAGATACAAGAGACTCGGCTTTTAGACAGAAACACTACAATGTTTGTAATGCTAACAATACAAGCATAACATTAGCAACTCTCACTAGAGTATCAATGCCTATTAAATAGTGTGATTGGGGATCAAGAAGACATGTCACCCCACTCCGACAGTGGCCATACCCCTAATGGTAATCCATTACTACCTACTGCCTATGTGGCAGGATCCTCTCATGACAGAGCTGGCCTGTCCTTAGGAGGGGGTTCCTCTAGGTCAACACTGTGTTGGGAATTTATTCAGTCGGTCATGCATGGGTCTGGAGACAAAATCTCTCATGCTTTTTCCTTTCTTGTTGAGGAGACCAAATTTGTGATAAATCTTAATGGCATGCTTAGTGATCCTATTTCCATTGTGAGACCAATACAGTAGCAATCCCCCCTAAGCCGTTTACTCTTTGCTTTGGCTACACAACCCCTATTTTGCTATTTGGAATCTCAAGTCATCCACGGGCATCTCATAGGCCTTCGATTGCAGAAAAAATCTATACTTGGATTGGGATTTGTTGATGATACCTTTATGTTCCTTAAGGCCCAAAATGTGAACATCAAAAGGTGTATGGAAGCTCTAGCACTCTAATCCTTTGATGTTGGCCGTAACTTGAACATAGAGAAATCCAATATCATTGACCTAGCTTTGGTTCCCTAATTTGGAATGGGAAGAGACTCCCAAAAGACATGTATTTTGTCATTTGGGATACCCTATTGGGGTGAACATGACCAACAAGACATTTATTGACTTT